>NW_006262339.1:3781249-3860382 GCF_000493195.1 Citrus x clementina | reverse complement strand
CCGGCTCAACCTTTTCAACATTTTTATACAGTTCTAGCACCGCCATTATAATTGAAAAATTTACAAAAATAACCATAAAATTTTTGTTATTTTTACAATTAATCCTCTCAATTTTTTTCTATTAACATTAGCCAAACACACGCTTTTCTCTCCAAATTACCCTTCTTTACAAACCAAAAGCAACTTTCTTTCTCCCCTTTTGTCAAACTAAAGGCAGCTTTTCACTCTTGAATCATCAACCAACGGCGACGACAAAAGGCAACGATAAAAGTGAAATCCGATGATAATTTATCCAGATCTAACACTAATCGGCATCACATAGTGATATGAGTTATTTTCTGAACTTGCTCGAGAGTTTCAGTGAACTGTAAGTCGTGGGTGAATCTGGCGACAGTCTGCCTGTCGCACGAAACTTCACGTGACAGGGAACCTGTCGCATCAAAACTTGGTGCGACAGGCACCTGTCGCCAGATTCACCCACGACTTGTAGTTCACTGAAACTCTCGAGCAAGTTCAGAAAATAACTCATACCACTATGCATTAATGAAAATAAATAAAATAGCTAATCTAGATTTTGTTGAAGACTGTAGATGGTAGATCGGACGCCGATGAAGGATGAAGCCGCCGCCGACGAGGGCTGATGTTACCGCCGATGATGGGAGTTTGTTCGGTTTGGAAGATATGGGTGAAAGAGAGTGTTGAGGGAGAGATGAGAGAGAGGGGTATTTTGGTCTCAAAGGTTTTTTTATAGCTAATGTTGATAGAAATTTGTTTGGGGGGTTAAGATGGAAAAAGCCAAAATTTATATGGCTATTGGTGTAAATTTCCCTTTGATTAATTTCATACCAAAGATACAATACGATGCGAACATTAAACATAAGACAAAGTGAGAGCTAATGCGATGACACACATATCAAGAACCAAAATAAATCCCTTGTATTCCGTAAAAGAATAACCAGTAACCAACCAGTCTACCCATCTTTCTTGGTAGATAATTGAACAATTAAATGAGTAATGATCTGGTTTTATACAATAAATATCTCTGCGGTTCAAGCAACTTGATGATCGCTGAAGATGAATTAGGAACCAGATTTGTATTTACATGGGTGTGTATATTGTTAGATCTGTCACGTCCAAACACAAACAACTCCATTCTTGTCAGCAGAGGCCAGAGGTTTTCCAAGCCCACTCCATGAACAACTCAGCACGGGAGCTGTGTGCTCCTTCAACGTTCTCACTATATCAGCTTTAGATATTGACCAGATATATACAGATCCATCAGCTGAGCCAGCAGCAACATAGCTCTCATCCGGACTTATGCAGGATCGGCTCCAATTAGATGCCACTCTGTTTCCAGTTGCTCTTAGTGAGCCACAAACTTCTAAAGACCGTATATCAAATAAGTTGTGCAAGTTGTCTCGCCCGCTAGTTAGTATTATGTTTCCACTTCGCGACAAAGAGATAGATGTAACTGCAGCAAGTGAATGTGCGGCAACTTCACTAAGTAGCTTTCCTGTTTGAATATCCCACAAACGCAGATTCCCATCAATATGACCAGAAAATATGGTCTGTCCATCCATACTGAAGGCAAGAGCATTACAGTTGCTGTGAAAAATGATTGTGTTAACACAGTAACCTTTATGCAAATCCCACACTTTTAAAGTACGATCATAAGCTGCACTTACGACATGCCGGCTTGAAATTTTGCTCACATCTACAGCACACACTTTATCTGTGTGACCTGTGAGAGTATGACGGACACGCCCTGAGTTGACATCCCAAACATACAAGTTGTTTGAGCTACTTGCAGCAATGACAGATCTATTATCATGGGTAATAGCAAGATCAAGAACTGAGCCAAGGCAACCATAGAGGGTACTGCTTAATGACCCAGTGTTTGTATCCCACAATTTAATTGACTTGTCCTGTCCACCACTAATCAATCTGGCAGAATTGTATTCAAACAATATGGATGCACAGCCACCTTCATGGGCATTGATCTTATGTTTGCATGTAGATGGAACAGTTGACTCCGCAAAGAACTCAGCACCTTCTTCACTTCGGCGAACCACACCATCTACCTGCTGTTTAGCAAGTTTCTCTAACCCACTGGCCTTGAGCCGATCAATCATATCTTCATAAAGTGCATTTGCCTAAAGAAGTGACAGGAATTCATGTTAAATTAAGAAAAACACATTAAGAAAAAAAAGGAAATAATGAATTTAAATCTACACACTTTCAGAATAAATGGGAAAAATCCACTCTCATTAAACTCTGAACTCCAATTCTAAAACAGCAATGCTTTCGCAATTCTTTCATAGGCATCAAAATTTAACATGAAGACTGATAGAAGCTAATAGAAAATCCTATCACTTTCAAAACAAGGTACAAAATTCAGCCACTAAAGGATGCATCAACATTTTAAGTGACATTATTGCTCATTTGAATTTTTTCACCAACTATATTTTGTGCTTCTCAAATATTCATAAACTACTTTGCAATTCTATTGGCTACTAATAACTTGTATTCATTAAATTAAAGAAGATGGCCTCAGAATCATGTCAAGTAAAATAAAAAGGAGGCCAAGACGACAGCCACTAGTAAAGACAGCCATCTCCTCTGTAACATCCAACTCAAGACTGTTCAGTATAAATCTTGCTCGCAAGTTTGGTAGTGAAAATAGCATGCATGCTACATATTGTCTAGGTCTTTTATGCACAAATATGACCAACCATACACCAAACTAAAGCAACTTATAGATATCAGCTAAGAGACCAATTACATGACATTTTTCCTCACCAAATCTAAGGTATCTAATCTCCTTAGCAGAGCCATTACAAAATTCCAAGTCCGCAGTTCAACAAATACAAGAGTACCAAATACCTCATTTAGCCGCTCAGCGTCCTGCATCTTTTGCAACATCCATCTATCAACTAACATTTTATTTTCAGCTTCAGCATTTTTAGCTTTCATAGTCATCTCTTCTAGCTGTGCTCTGATTTGCTGGTTCTCGCTCACAACTAATTCCAAGGCCTTGATCTTTTCTTCCAATTCCGTCTTCAACTGAGAACATTCATCCCTGGAATACTTAAAAATTAATTTAACCTCCCAAGCATCAACCAATCAAACATACAAAAAACATAATGGAAAGTAAAAATACAAAACCTTATCTGCGTCAATTCTTCCTGTAGTGAAGTAATCAGTGATTCTTTCTCTTGCAATAAAGCTTTAGAAGATCTAGACTCAGCTACTTCAACCACAAGCTGCTCTGATAACCTAGATTGAGCTTTGTAACATTGCTGAAGCTCTGTTTCCAGATTATCCGCTTTCTCCTTCCATTCGGATCCCTACAGTGACACACACATAAACACACTTAACCAACTAGATTAACAAAATTCAATGATAAAAATAAAGATCCATAATTAAGCAATAATTGAATTGAAATTAGAGAAAAGCAAAATGTTATTTTTATTATAGGAGACCTGAGAAATGATCGGCCTTGAAAGAGCAATAATGGCGGGAGCATGAGCGCCTTCTTCTACTAAATGCCGTTTCCGTAACGCCTTGAGAGCGTGCTTTATAGCTTCCCTAGCAATTTCCTCTTTTGACCTGAAATCAAAATTAACTTTTAAAACTAATCGTCGTCGTTGCTGAATAACTGACCCTAATACAATCCGTACAGTAGTAATACTACAAGCTGCGTTAAACTAAAACAGCTGAGAATGCGTGCTTTCTTTTCTTTTCTTTTCTTTTTCTTTCTCGGCGAACAAACGAAGAAGTAAACAAAAAGAAGCATCAATATCAGACATACATATCGATCGAATCTGATTGTAGCTAGTTTCAGGATTCAGGAGTCGCTTTGAATTAGGTTTCCTCAAGAGAGAAAGAAACATTCCGAGAAGTCGTGCTCTTCGTCGATTAGACGGAGATTGACGATCAAATGGTATTCCTGTAAATAAACTTTTAGCGGACCAATGTGATAAATTTTAAATGAGAATATATTATTATTATTTTCTTTATTAAAATTATATAATTCGATTCACACACAGTTCGTTTTATTTTCTTTTTTTATTAATAATCTGACCATTCATTACTAAAGTGTTTCTGAATATTTTATTTTATTTTATTTAAATGTTTCACGGTAGATTTAGTTAAAATCTAAAAACCCACATGCGCACACACATATATATATGGCAAATATACCGTCGGTGTTCAATAAAAGAAAAAGGAAAAAGAATCAAATGAAATTTATGGGATGTGGGGCCGCTTGTGAGTCGATGATCGTGGGCCAGCCTTGCGAGGGTAAATTATCTACTGTATAAGTATAAGGCAAATGCTACGTTACAATTAATGTAACATACACGCTTAACAACAACCACACAAATTATGTAGGTCCATTGTGGTTGTTGTTGAGTGTGTGTTCCCTAAGTATAAATACAAAATGCATCGCCGTTGACTGCTGGGCAGCTAATAAAACAGTAATGAGCTTCAATTTCTTTCAAATTATGAAAACGAAAGAGGTTAGCGGTACCTTCATTAACAATCCCAGTACATCAAACTCTACAAATTGCAAACCATGATGACATAGTCATTATACCAAGATACAACATTGTGAAATCATTTTAAGTTAAAAATTTTGTCCCAAACAATCTTCTTTCCCCATCTTTTTACCCCCTCTCCTTGTCCCAATTCCTGCAGAGGAAACTCAAATTGGTCAAATTTTTGTAAAAGAGTCGTTGCGTTTAGCCAACTCGAATTCGATCCAACCAGTCAACACTCTTCCGTGCTCTTTCTAGCTGTTGATCAATACTTTTCCTTGACTTCTCATGATAATCCACGCTTCTCCGTGACTTTTCCATCTGGTCAAAAGAGGTTTTGAACTTTTCTAGCTTGTCCATGTTATTAAACTTGTATTCGTGAAGTCTCAGTTTTTCAGGCCTGTCTGTGCTTTTCCTTGGTCTTTCTCTACGGTCCGTACTCTTTCTCGGAGCCTCGAAACAATCTGTACTCCGTCTCGGACGTTCAATTCTGTCTGTGCTTCTCCTTGAACTGCTCCTCCGTGAAGGTGATTTTTCAACAGATGTTATAAATTTCTTGAGATGCCTAAGGTATTCCGGAAAGAGTTCCAAATCACAATGATTTCCTCCTTTGAGCCATAAGGGTTCGTATTTCTCTTGGCAAAGTTCCCAAAGCTGCCTTCCATGAGAACAATCAACAACCTCGTCAGCAGTACCCTGAACAACAAGCCACATCAATTAATTCCCAGAACCTCTTCACTGTAGCCAAAACACCTCAAGAGAAACAACAAATATTGGGCTTTCTTTGTAATGGTATTAAGTGACAAATTTCAAAGATGCAGAAATTATCAAGAAACCATCAGCTAGATAACTAGAAAAGCTAATGATCAAACATCAATTTCAGTATGGTGGGTTATTGGGTTCATTACTGCCTTTATTCACGCTCCAGTATCACTCAACTCCCTTCAACAGTTTACATATTAAGGCCAACCAACTAACTTAATTATTTGCTCCATATGAATATTTGTCAAATGCCCGACTACTTTTTTGTGATTGGTCTCAATTTTATTTGATATCATTTTTGTAAACTCTTTTAAGCTTTTCTTTACCATACATCTTTCTCAACATTCATTTCGAAAAGTTGGACCTAATATTTAAATTTCACTGCCATCATACAAGAAGCCATGGTTTTCCGAAGAATGCCATGCTAACATAAACTACACACACTCATACTATTTCAAAGAGCGTGGAATAAATGGGTCCAACTGTCTCCAAAAGGTCTGTTCATGAAAGATATAATTGCTTGTTAATGCATTCATTCAATCATCTATGGAACGCTAGAGACAGAAAGGGGATTCAAGAGATATAAATAACTAGAAACATTTTTGTATGGCAGATGCAAGATATTGAGTTGTGAACACTTACATGAATTACAAGTACAGGGCATCTTACCAATGGGATTTTATCAATGTTCTGCACAAAATTCAAGAAAAATCAAGCTCAAAGACATGGTAAACAAAATCATATCCTTAAGCAAAAATAATAATGGCAGTAAAAACAATCAGGAAACAAAAAATTTAACCTTATAGATGTCAAACCAGTAAGTGCGCTTCACAGGGTACATGACTCTCAGCCCAGAAAGTATAGGACTATGTAAAACAACAGCTCTTAGTTGGGGCAAACGGATTGCAAGATCCAAAGTAGGCCCACTTCCAACAGATTGACCATAAAGAATAATGTCCTCCTGCTTAGTACCATAGTTCTCTTCAAGACACTTATATGCAGCTTCGATATCTGCATAAGTATTGTGCTCACTGGGCTGAACAAATAAGTAGATAAGATGAGCGTCAACAGTGCTTTATGTTGCAATTATTTCAATCACATGATAAGAGGAAGAAAGCTCACAAGGCATCTACCTTTCCTGATGACTGTCCATAGCCGGAGTAGTCATACCTGCATTGATTGAAAAAGGTGCTTTAATATAACAGAACAAAAGCAAAATAAAATTTACACAACCTTGTCTCACTAGAAAAAGATTTATTAGCCATTTAAAGCTAAAACATGGAGAACACAAAAAGGTGGTTAGCCTAGCAACACCGGCAAAAAACTAACAAAAGTATTTGTCTCTTTCTTTATAAAGAAAAAATTCAATCAGCTGGCAAATAAAAGTCTATTTTAGCACATACTTACTGTTCTGCCCACAAAGAAATGTAAATTTACATAATTACCTTCAAATAATATCATTTACAAAGGCTCTAGGTTTACTGCAATTAGTATCTTAGTTAATTTCAAGATTTGAAAACCTAAAGCAAAGTCATCAACTTGCCCACCAAACTATTCTGGCTGGCTCTTTCGGATACTTCATCTCTTTTTTCAAGATGGTCATCTTGGTTAGGGAATTGGCTTTTCAGTTTTTTGAGATCTGTTCTCTTCCAGATGAATCAGCAATAGAAATCTAAAGATTTTTGTGATAGACATCGATTACAACATCAAACAAAATGAACCGCCTAACAAATCTGCTTAATCTCAATTACCAGCCTTTTAATTTCTGAAACAGTTGGTACTTTCTAAGAATACTGCTAAAATTTCTCAATGGGAGTCACCAACAAAGGAGTTGAATTGAAAACCTAAATGCCCTGATAACAGTCAAAAAATTTAACCACGACCTCCATTTATTCATCTCACACATCAATCCCACTATCTCCAGTCTCCACTGCGTTAAACTTATCACCTCCTCTCTGATGAATAACCAACTACAGTTACAGTCACCTCGTCCTTGATATCCACAGACATTTCAGCTAGAACACAGATCTGCAAACTCAGTAACTGATCACAGTTGAAACACTGGAAGCTGAAACAAAAACAAGTTCTATGAGGCCAGAGTTAATCTACCCTATGCTGGTACGGTGCAACTTAAACTCCACTGTTCAATTAGTTGGTTAAGCTATACAGTTAATAACTCACAAGGCACATATACTGAACCTTGTTCCAGTTGAATTTTTTAATTTATAAATAAATAAATAAATTTATCAAATTTTGCACCAGGTTAACATCACCAACCCATATGGCATATGCTGCTATACTCTGCTTATGCATGTTCATACGAATAAAAAAGAAGGGAAACAAAATCGAAAATTTAACAAAGAGAAAGAAGGGAAGTACCCCATGAGATTGACACGCAAGTGAATGCTCAATTCGATGAAGAGGTCGTACATCTGCCCAATATCAGCTGCATTTCCATGAGAGTACAAGACGGTAGTCGTGGCCATGGGGTACCTAACATAGACGGCGGCGATCTCATTGCCGCGTCGCGTGGGCAACCGCAAGACGTCGACGTTCTCGCGGTGGGGGAACGGGTCCATGAGAAAAAGCCCAGTGGCGTCGTCCGTAATTAACTTGTACGACGGTGGGTTGGGTGGGAAAAACGCAAACTTCGCTGCCATTGATGAAGTCACCCCACCCATGCCTCTCTCTCTCTCTCTAACTAACTGTTAAAAGTGAGCTTCAAAAACTATTGAGAAGAATCGAAGATGAACATTCTCTTTCTTCTTGTGCTTCTTTTTCAGAGGATGTTTTTTTTTTTTTTAAATTGTTATCTTTTATCTCGGTGTTTAGACATTTGCAGTCTCGCTCGTATGGTTAAAGCTGAGAGGAAAAAAGTTGATTAATTTATTGGACCAGTGATGGGTATTACCAGTTGTCTCATGAAGACGAGCATGACACCGTGGTCACACACACTCGCGTGTTCAAATAGTGTCCTGTCGTTTTTTATTATTTTTTTTTAAAATTTTATCTTGGGGCTGCTCATTATTGCCCAACACCACAAAATTACTTTGTTTTTTTTTTTTTTTTTTTTTTTCCGAATACTTACTAATAGATACCCAAACAAATGTTCAGACAATGTTATTATTATTTATTTCTCCAACTGACATGTTTTAGTTGGGGTATCCCCTTTATGGAAATTAGTTTGAGGATCAATTTAATTAGCGTACAACCTAAAATTTGGTACCTCCAGTTGATATTTTCACTCTGATTTTTAATTATTTGGAAGGGACTTGAATTATTGCCACCCAATCTCTTGTATTGAAATAATGCCAATATTAATTGCAATTAGTATTGATTAGAGAATCAAATAGAGATGAATTGCAATCTCTTATTTTCAATTCAAGTTCTATTCAACATTAAGAACTGAATTGAATCTTCGGAAGAGCATTACATTATACCAATAATAATAAAATGGGGAAGTGGATTATTTTAGGAATTAACAAAGCATACAGTTCAATCATTAAAACTCGGGCGGTCTTTTTTTTTTCAAAAGCTTGTTATTTTTAACACCAATTTCCAGGCTGGCCCATTTCGTTACACGTGGCTCTGTAATTTCGGCGGGGACCATTTCCCGATTCCCCCACCCAAAAGCTATTGTCGGATTCGGACCTGTAAATTTCCTCCGATTGCAGATCACGCGGGGAGTTGGGACTCATCAAAGAAAGGCGTTACCGTCATCAACCACATCAAACTTCATAATTTCATCAGTGGTATTAATTCTGCTATCGATGCTCTTGATATTTAAAAGTACTAATCAACGGCCCTAATTGATTGTTAATAAAAACTTGGGTCCCTTAATCATGAACCCTTAAATCTCGTATGTATGTACGACAAAATTTAGAACGTTCATATTTACAACTGGGTTTCCCATTTGGGTTTAACTCGTACCATCTTTAATTGAAATTTTTAATTTGGTTTCTTGTTTGGTGGGGAGCGTCTTAGAATATATGGGGTTTATAGGAACTTGCATAATAAATTAAGATTCCAGAAAAACGAGTGTGAAATGGTGGAGTCTGGAGCACACAAACACAGACTGGCAATCGAATTTATTAAGGGGTATTTGGTATTTGGTGAATCAAAAGATCGAACAAAACTCCAAATCTTCGTGTACAGGGAGTATGTTGGTGAAGTTCAAGACAATTCCCTCGATAAACCGAGACTCATCACATGTCTCTCCTGGTGAAATTTCTAGCTTATATTTGGAGCTTTGGCCTATCGACACTTTCACTCGTTTTCACGCTTCAGGATGAGTTATTTTATTAATTGATTAGATAACGTATTTATCATCAAGCAAAATATATGGCGAATGCATGATTGAGAACATGTAGGTTTTGAATATTGCCTTGTCGTTGCCGAATATATCTGTCAAGATTTGAAGTCCAGCTCAATGCATCGAGAATGTAGACGGACGGGGAGCTTGCTTCAATATATATCAAAATTGAAATTCTGCTTTAAAATTTTGAAACCGGAGTAATCAAATTATTGGCAAGACCCGTCTTAATTTCAAATTAGAATCCCAAAATTTTAATAATCTTATCTCATGTGTCATATTATAACAGCATGCGGATAAGATTTAATTTCTATATCTTTTTTTATTTATTAACCACCATGAATTTCTATTCATAAAAAGTTCATATTAAGAGAAAATCTTAATCCCTTAATTCCAACTAAAGTAATTAAAAATTATAAATAAAGCAATTAATTCAAAAGAAACGTTTGCATACACTTGTTACGTGGCGCTTTTCCACCGAGCCTGGCCATCATTGACATCTTCTTCCCGGGAAGCCTATGAAGGGAGAAAGCAGCACAATTTCAATCTTTTGATGGCACACAGAGAATTGCCATATTTGATTCTTTTGGTCATAGCCAGCGAATACAAGACTTGATATTTTCCTTATATTTCATAACATTACAGAGCGATTTCAAGTAGTACGATGGAAAAACTAGTATACTCGTTTAATAAAATATAAGACTTTATTTATTTTTTTTCCTTATCTTTATATTATTTACAACGTAGGACTTGATTAATAGCAGTGCTAAATGCACTGAAGTCGTTGAATGGAAACGACGGCCGGGGAAATAATTGCCATCAAATATAACATAAGAATAGCCACCGTGAAGGAATTGAATTTTTTTTTATATTTAAAAGTTATTTATTTCTTTTCCTAATATAAATTACTTATGTCAGGTTGTAAAAAATAGGAGGAGTGAAAAAAGGAGAAATGAAAAATAAAGAGAGAGTGAGAGAAAATGAGGAAGAAAAAAAAAAAGATCAATCTTGATTTTATTATTTAGTTTGGCATAAAATTCATCTCTTATCTTTTATCTCTCTGGCCTATGTTCTTTTCTTCTTCTCTCTTTTCCTTTCATTTCGTCAAACAAAACATTCTATCGAAGATAGGATTATTTGGCAGCCAGCAAAAACTCATAGATGGCAGTAGAAGACATCAATATATTTCGTAGATCAAGCAACCGCGATTTCGAGATGACCAACAATTGCTTTAGAGGACCAAGAACCGCTCACTGCAGCACTTACATGGTTTTTGATGATACACATTTTGGATCAGAATTGAACAACGTACCAAGATTTTCATATTAGTAAACGATGAATAATAAACACAATCAACACCTGAAACTAACATAGGTGACACAAACCGAACAATTAATGATAGATCAAGACATATAATAAGTAGAAGTTATATACATATATCGTATTGTATTAATGTGAGGATTAATATTAATTAGAAATAGTCTAAAAGGAAAATAGTTGTTTGTATAGAATAAAATTTACTAAGATTTATGGAAGAATTTTAAAACTTATTTATGTTTAAAAAAATATTGTTATTACTCATAGTTAATAAATTAATCATAATCATAATCCTAAAAATTTCACTTATGAGGCAGCTAAGTTTTAATTTAGAGTGATGATACAACCACAAACTCTTATACAAACTTATCTTGCATATACTAATGTGACATTAATTTATTAGTTGAATGAAAATACAAAATAATAGAAAAAAAATCATGTGAGTCAAGAGATATTTAATTTAACCAATGAATTAACGCCACATCAGTTTATACAAAATAAATTTGTATAATAGTTTGTAGCTATATCATTACTCTTTAATTTATTCTCTTATTTCTTTTCATCCAACGTCACCGATTGCCATAGCCAAATACTATGCTTTGGGTCATCAGCTGTTGTTTCTGGGCAATTTCCAACCACACCGTTATCTCCCAGCGTAGACAATTTATATATATATATATATATATATATATATATATATATTTTGAAGTTGATTGGGGAAATTTTAGATGTTCCCGAATGGATGTTTAGATATTCGGAGGATGAATATATAACAGCCTGATGATTGATGCAGGGAACTACATATACTCTACTTCACATCCTGGCCATGGACGCGTTAATGGAGAAAATTAAAACGAAAATGCCATCCGAAATGGAAGCAGAGCTCAGGACATTAATTAATGGAGATTGGGAGTTGTGCTATATGATAAAGTATCGATTTGTTAAAGTTCTGCTGGAGATTGAATTTCAGTTTAATGGTAAGGGTAATTCTTATCCTCCAAGTGGTGAGAACGCTTGGATTGATAAATCTAAGGGGAAGTTTTTCTTGGCTACAGAGAGGAGTGATTATGATGGATCAATTTTTGGTTTGCATCAGCAAATAGATGTGAATGTCGGGATTCACTTAAAGCATGCTGAAGTTTCTTTCGCCTACGATTTTGACTGTCCCTAGTATGCCTAATAATAATCAATTTGCTGCAACACATATGATAAAAGGGGAAAGGCTGTGAATTTTGTGTATACGGACTTGATATATTATATGAAAATGAACCAGATAACTCAGGTTAATAATCATCAATGAGGAGTAATAGTCTTTCGTTTTTTTTTTTCATAAATGGCAATACTTTTGGGTGATAAATAATGGACTTGGATCAATTATAGCCTTAGCTAGAGTTGCGTAAATTATATTTAATTTGAGAAGGTACAAATTACAAACTACAATCTTTCTTAGGTGGGCGAAAGAGAAAAAGTGTGATGTTCTACACCTTTAGATGTGAGACAATCTAGCTTGCAAGCTAAATACCGATAAGAAGTTGATCATCGTGGCTACTGGCTACTTCAATGAGCAGAGTGAATTTGATAAAGAAATAAAATCCAAGACCATTATAATAATTTGATGGGAACAAGTCGATCTGGACAGCGAGACTGCTGAAAGTGAAAAATAACAACATTACTTATAAACATCTATATTCCCGTTCATATTAGTTAATAGAGCATGGTGCTCACCGGATTTTTGCTAGGATCCGATTCGTACAAATTGAGTGGTGCTCACCGGATCCAGCTCAATTTCATTTGAGGGGAGCTTCTATTGAATTCGGGTATAGGTGTGTTTTTCTGATATTTAGGATAGGTGTTTTTCTAGGCTTTCAAGCTACAATAGCATTTTTGCTGTGAATTATGGGGAATTTTGGCTTGGCGCTCAGCTCTGTACTAATAACTCACTTGCCAAGTCTGTGGCTGTGCTTAAGCAAGTGTCAAACGTTTTAGAGCATTATAACGCTTTAAAACCCCAATTTGATGCACTCAACAATCTCATCAATGTCATGTTGGATTTAACCAAGTGCATTGTTGAGTTCAAGCAGCTACCTTCTCAGTATATTTCAACTGACGCACAAGCGGTGTCCATAGCCATGGCTCATATCCCTGCAGCTGCATATTGGACCTTTCGAAGCATTGTGGCCTGCTATTCACAGACTTTAAGCCTCACAGGCTTGAGAGATGCGTAGGCCATCTAAGAACACAAATTAATCGCCATTCAAATATAAAGATTAAATGTCAAATAGCAAATCTGTCACTAATATTTCAGATACAGTGCATCAACCACTGAGGCATGGGAACTATCAAGCTTGGCTCATAAGGTCAGCAGTATACTCGAGCACTTCAAGAAGCTAATTGCTATTTGCTATCAACAAATCGGTGAGCCCTTAAGAATGTACATTTAGGTGGTTTGATCTCTAGCCTTTTCGAGAGTTTTCAGCAAATAATGCCTTTTTTTTTCCCTCTGATCCTTACCATGGATGCAGATGAGAATAGACAAATAGAAGCATATCACAATCTCGTGCGCCTTCTCGAAACAATTTACCTGGACAACATGAAGGTTCTGAGAGCGTTGATTTATGCTAAGGATGATATTCAACCAGTTGTTGATGGTTTCACTAAGAACAGGGTTTGTGGCCAAATTCCTTTGCATGCATTTTTCTGGCTAGAAACACCGTCAAACGCTAGACTTCTGTTTATGCGAACAGGTTAATATCGACGTTTTGAGAAAAAAGCATGTGTTGCTACTCATATCGAGCCTTGATCTCTCCGCCGAAGAAATTTTGGTTCTTGATCATATGTACAGAGACCACAAAGCAAGCGAAGAGTGGAACTCTGTAATCGTGTGGCTTCCAATTGTGGACAGGTCAATTGCTTGGGAATTGGGATGACGGTTATCAACAAAAAATTGAGCAGCTACAAGCAATGATGCCATGGTACACAAACAAACAGTTTTATAAAAATTAATGTGTACAAATTGATGTGGTACGAAGAGATTAGTTGAAAAGTGATAATAATTATTTTTTTCATTATGTGGATTCATGATAATTTTATACAACCAAACCTACTCATGCCACGTCAATTTTTAAATATTTATTTTTATAAGATAGTTGACCCTATACTATTTCTCTTTAGATATAAAGTGTTTCCTATTCGAAACTTCATCCTTGTATCTTTGGCGCTTTGGTCTCTTTATCATTGAAGATACTTTATAATGGTTACATTTTTAACATCATGGAAAATATGATAGCATTTCAACGTTATTTAATAATTATTCTCTTAGTACTGGGGGATGTCGGTGAATTCACGAATAAAATTAAATGTGTATATCCTTCTTATCTCACAGTTCACTCGCTATAGAGGGTGAAGTAGAGATTAGATAATAAAGGAATAAAGAAATCACTTTTCATTTCATCTTCGTTTATGAGCTTTCGTAATTGATTTCTGAATAATCCTCTTTTTTTTTCTTTTTTTTAAATGAGCTTTGGCAATGGGTTTCCAAATAATCCTTCTTTTTTTCAAGCGAAAAAATATTAGGAAAACTAAAAATTACATTTATGAGGGATCAAAGAAGTGAAATGGACTCTCATGCATAACAGGTACAATGGCCATAACCCATAAACCTCGATTGTAATTCCATCAACATTAATCAAAAGATCAATTTTCACGATCCCTATTTCTTATGGTGGTCACCTTGATAATGAGGATTGTGTAAGGAAGCAATTCTTGCGATTGAACAATGACTCGGAGGCTGTATTAATAATCAGATGGGCTAATTCTATGTGAAATATTGAAGGATTGAATATCGATCTTATCTAACGATCATCGATTCTGTGGTCTAAAAAACTCAGCTTAGTAAATCTGTCTTTTACTTGGGGTGGGGCTTCGAGCTTATCAGCACGATTTACCAAGTCCCGCCTCCATTGCGAGAATTGTCTACGAGATAGCTTCTTCAACTCACAAGTGTTGTAATGTGTTGAGGCAATTTATTTTTCTTGCCGATGATAGAGCCAATGTAACGTGTTCAGGCACTTAACTACTTCTCCCGATAGAAAGAAGATTTGGAGTACTTCATTGCTGATAGAGCCCTTTCTGTGCATCAAAATATATCTTCTCAATCATGCATTTGCTAAATTGATGTACCGGCTAGTCTTACGTTCTATCAAATAATAAATTGACTAATAACATATCAGTAAGTATTCTAACTAATTAAACATAGTATTAAAACAAATTTATGCAACTATTTATTTGACAAAAATATAATTTTTATTACTTTAGGTTCTTAATTAAGTATTCCAGAAAGAAAATAATAAAAAGCATCAGATACCAAATGGACTTTGAATGATTCACTAACACTAATTGATGTATTAATTGATTTATAAACTTAGCAACACGTTTCATTGTTTTGGGTGGTTAATCAATCAGCACATCATGTCCCATATATAGCAAAAGAGTAGAAATAGTTTATTTTGGTGGAATTGTTCAATGAATTTAACTTTTTACATTTTTTCTTAATAATTTTTTTCTTCACCTAATTAGTTTATTTGCCCAAGACATTGGTTCCCTTTCAACCTATTTTACAATTTTTGTGTCTTTTTGGCCTTTTCCAATCAAACTGTCTGTCAATTATATATTGATAGAAAAAAATGATGTCGAAAAGAGAAAAATATGAGCGAGTGCAGGCTACCAAAAAGAAATTTAAAAGATATAAAACCACTTCTTAGTGAACTTCTACTTAAAAAAAGTCTATTCATGGAACTTTTTAACATAAAATACTACCAATTTTATTATTCTTAATCCTTGGATCTTGAAGAACGAGGAGGAGATATCATTCAAATTTATTAAAGGCCTTAGGGGCAGCTGCGTATCTCGATGCTTCATCTTCAGATGAATTATGTTTATTTCTTAACAATGTTTAAGTCACAAACTAGTCAAGTAGTTTGATTACTGAATAATTAAATTAAGTAACGCCTGTTAAATGACAGTACTGTGATAGCGTGACAGTTGCACAGCCAAAACTAATTCTATTCTATTAAAAGATTAAAGACATCCAAATTGAGCACAACACGGTTGGTGCTTAGTTATCATTGGGTTTATATATTATGACGGTTTGGTCACATGTTTCATTATCATTAATAAAGAGAAACATCAATTAAGCCCTAAACAAGCGGCCGTACTATGATTGAAATTAGTTTATGTGTAAGCCCTAAACAAGTGGCCGTACTATGATCGAAATTAGTTTATGTGTAGTCTCACAGACTAAGCAACACGTTTAATTGCATTATATCAAAAGAGCACAAAGAGGAGAAACAATTTATTGATCGGATTGCTCACTGATCTTGTTTTTATGTTTGTTTGCTTTTGATTGACGCAAGGTAGGAGGTATGGAAAGTTAAATAAAATTTTTAGACCTTACTTTCTATAATCGAACTCAGATGGTCAGATAAAAAAATTGTTTAAAAATTACCTGGCTAAACCTTTAAGGATAAAAACTAACAACAATTACTCCATTTTTCTCAATATAATGATTTGGTTCTAACGTTTCACCTATCTTGATGTCCTATTTCGTTTAACTAGAAAAATATACCTGGTCTGGACAGAAATTAAATTAAGCTAGCTATTGCAAACTCACTGATATCCAGTGAGAAATTACACATGCACTGGAATTCCATCACAAAAGATCCATATGTATACACATAAATAATAACTTGATGTAGTGGAGAAATCTCCAATGCACGTTTAGGACATTATCCCACTAATTAAGTGTTGGTTATTGCAGATTGTTCGAATGGATTGATATGGTGATAGAGCATCGTAGATCGATTTTTCAATTTTGCTTGATTTGAAAATTTCCCATATAACAAAATCTTGGCGCCAATATTCTGGAAAAATATCTCACATCATATAAAATATAAGCATACAATCCTTAACTCTTAGATTAACTCTTTAGTATGAGTTAGATTTAACTAGAGATGGAGAGACTGAAGAAATAATAAATATCTCTCGTCAGTGAGAAAGGCACCTTGTCTTTTTTCAAAATTACCAACGTTCTAAGTTCTTTTTTTTATTGAACGGCCTAGATTAACGTATTAGTGTCCGCAGAAAAAAAGGCTCTGACCATCCAGTAACATTTCACCTTCTTCTTTCACTGGAAAATCAGCTCTATGAGTTAGTTTTCTGGCGAAGCCTTCTTTTTTCATTCATTTTTCATTTTCATTGCTTATTTTCTCCACTCAGATCCTCAGATCTGTGGTGGTTTTGTTCTTCCACTCAAATTTTCAAATCTGTGGTGGTATGTTCTTCCACTCAGATCTAGAGATCTGTGGTGGTTTATTATTGTTTGTCTACCCAGATTTACAAATCTGGGGTTGTTCATTTTATTTTGCTTGGTTTTGTGTTTTATGATGCAGGATTTTGAGAAGAAAAGTTTCTACTTTGTGGAAAGTGTTTCAAAGGCAGATCTGATGGATGCCTCTAAGAGACCTAAGAAATCTGGGCAAAGTTTTTGCAGAGAAGAAACCATCTATGATGCATCAAAAGTGGAGTCCCCTCCCTGCTCATGTTGTAAAGGCTCAACTTTTCAAAGAGTAAGGAAGACAGAGCCTTCTCATATTGCCCACCCCCGAGGAGAGAAACAACAAAAGTGGTTCCCTCCCCCTGAAAATATTTTCAAAATTAATGTGGATGCTGCCATCAATACTAAGAATCAGATTGCAGGCGTGGGAGCAGTGATTATAGATTCTAATGGCAAGATAATTGCAGTCGGTATTAATCAGATTCATCTTAAGGGACCAGTCAGTTTGGCTGAGGCAGAGGCTATGCAATGGAGGCTTCAGTTGGCAAAAGAAGCAAATTTAACCTCCTTGATCATTAAGTTAGATTGCTTAGAGCTGGTTCAACTTGTAAACAACACTAAGGGCAGTAGAACAAATTTTTTTTGGACAATTCTAGAGATCCGAAATCAGTTGAAGGGTTTTCAAAAAGTTGTTGTTCATCACATTCTAAGACAACGTAATGCTTATGTCCACTCCCTAACTAAGTTAGCTTTGGGAAGAAATTCATCTTCTATGTGGCTAGAAACTATTCCAGCTGAGATTTAAGTTGTATTTGAGTTGTTGTGATTTATGAAAGGTTTACTTTTTTAAAAAAAATTCTTTTTTTATTTAAAAGAAATTAATTAGAATTTGTAAAAGTATTTTGTGAATAAAAAAATAGCACAGAAATGATCTTCAATTCATGAAGGACAATCATTCGATTTGTTGGCCCTCTAAATGATCGTCCAAATCAGTTATCGGCTGCTAAGATTGCCACGTATCCAACCAATAAAGCCAAAAATTAATCAATCCACTAAACCAGCTGCCACCTGTACCACAACCCACTAGGCATTTAACGTCAACCCTAGTCTCAGCTCTGCCCCTCAATTATATATATAGTATAATTCTCCCTCGCTCTCCTCATAAGTTATAATTAACCAACAAACATGTCTCATTTGCATTCCGTCTCGTCTGAAGCATTCAAACACCACTGCATCGCTTCACTCAAAATACCAAGCCCAGACCCTCACCATATGATCATCAGCTGCCTCGCAGTCCACAATAACCTCCTCTACGCCGCCTCCCTCAACGAAATCAACGTCTTCGATTTAATATCTGACTACTCCCACGTCGATACTTTTAGCAATGATTTGTCTTCTTCAGGGTCAGTCAAGTCCATCACTTTTCACATCACCAAAATCTTCACCGCACATCAAGACTGCAAGATACGAGTCTGGAAAATCACGGCTTCAAGACAACACCAGCTTGTCTCCACATTACCAACTGTTAAGGACCGTCTAATACGATCCGTATTGCCAAATAATTACGTCACTGTTAGACGTCACAAGAAGCGGCTTTGGCTGGAACACTGGGATGCTGTTTCGGATTTGGTAGTGAAACAAGGGTTAATGTATTCGGTTTCTTGGGATAGAAGTTTTAAGATATGGAACGCTAGTAATTATAAATGCTTGGAGTCTGTTAATAAAGCTCATGAGGACGCTGTAAACGCGGTGGTTGTGTCTGATAACGGAGTCGTTTATACCGGCTCTGCTGATGGACGTATTAGGGTTTGGGAGAGATCGGTTGTTGATCATAACAAAGAGAGAAAATCAAGGCACATGTTGGTTACTACGTTAGTAAAGCATAGGTCGACGGTCAATGCGCTTGCTTTGAACGGTGATGGTTCTTTGTTGTTTTCGGGCGGTTGCGACCGTTGGATCGTGGTGTGGGAGAGGAGAGGGATCATCGAATGGTGTTTGCGGAAGCGCTGTGGGGTCACACTGGAGCTGTGTTGTGCTTGATCAATGTTGGTGATTTGTTAGCCAGCGGGTCAGCTGATCGAACGGTGAGGATTTGGCAGCGTGGGAAGGAGAATTGCTATCGTTGTATGGCATTCTTGGAGGGGCATGAAAAGCCGGTGAAGTCATTGGTAGCCATTTCAAGCAGTAGTAGCGCGTTTAACGGCATCGTCTCGATTGGTAGCGGCAGCCTTAATGGAGAGATTAAAGTGTGGGATGTGTACTGGGATAATAATAACAACTTGAACAAAAAATTCATTTGAAATGGAGTTTATAATCATAAAATTTGATTGAAACTGACTCAAGAAAAGGGAAAAGATACCTTATTTTGTACATGTTATTGTTATTTTAATATCTATGATGTCGTTACTAGTCGCATACATACAGTGAATTGAATTAAGTTAGCCCCTGTCACATGATTTGGGTGCATTATTAGTTTATTTTAAACTTTATTACCGACCAAATCATAGACAAAGGTTGATCCACGCTACTTGTATGCAATAAAATTTTGGTTGATATCATCAGTGTTATTATGGTTTGCTTCTTTTGCCAATATTAATGATTTTTTTGTTGTTTTAATACATTTATTGACAGTAATATTTCTTTTTTAATGAAGGTGAGATGCGACAGACGACTAGCATTGATATATATATATATATATATATATATATATATAATTTAAGAATAGAATTTTTCGATTTATATTCAACGACTACAAATGCACAATAGTCTTCTTCTTATAGGCAAATTAATTATATGATTATTAAATTCTTATAAAAAAAATTATATATTATTAAATTAGAGATTTATAGGGATGTGGCGCGCTTTAAATAGACTTTAGACCCACTCATGGTAGCATAGGCATAGCATGTTCCGTCTCACAAGCAAAGCAAATTTATTTTTTGTTGGCCAAAAGCCGCTCTCAATTCTCACGTGGTGACATTTTCTTCACTCGTATATAGTTATAGTCTATGCACATTGTAAAGTGCTCTTCAATTAATATGTCGAGTTCGGGGAATCTCCTTGAAAAGTTGCCAGCACCTGCATAATCACATCATTGAGCCTAAGTTGCACCCACAATTTCATAATTAATTAAAGTCCAAAAACCGAATGCTTTATTAGCTCAAGAAAACTCCAAATTCAACAATTGCGCGCACAACCAAAAAACTGACATATTTAATGGCAACAAACTCAGATTGCAGACCTGACTATTGGCTTGCTGTCGGCTTTTTCGTTCAGTATTTCTAGCAATTGCATTCCTGATTAGTGGGAGCATGTGTGTTGCCACCGAGCTGATTTAATTAAAATAAACAGTTTCTGTTTCCTTTTGTCTGAAAACTCTTGCGTAAGTGCTGACGCAACTATAAGACTTCAGGCAGGCTTCCAAATTTTATTTCAAGTTCAAATCACTTCAACTTTCACCATTTAGATTCACTTTTATAGTTTCTTTGCCAAATATGCCAATGCCACGTTTCATGCATACTTGATGTAAGATCACAGCAAGAATCAAATTGATTGGCTTATTCAAAAGCTCACAAGTTCTCTGATGGTTCGATGTACTGTAAACTTTGTGTTCCATCCCAACAACTTCGTCAATTACTTGCATTAAAATTATATTGAGATTTAAACTGCATGTGCAAGTTTCCCAGTTCCACCCCGTGGTCGGCGGGCCGGGATTAAATTAAAGAATCCAAAAAGCAAATCACATCCCGTCTCTTCTTATTTGAATAAGAATCATGCAAGCTCTTGCAATCTTGCTTGCTCCAGTACATTGATCACACAATTCTCAATGATTACATTAATCTCATCTTGTCACAGATTAGATGCTTAACTAATTTATTTACCATTGTGTTTCCCCTACATATTCTCCTTACATTGGCTAAAGATGCCACAAATAACCATTATTATAAGCATAATCATGACAGATTTGGTGACTTTCACTAATAATCTGTACAACCTTAGCCAAAATATAAGACAGATAATTCCATCTCTCCCTTAAATGTAGCTCAATCATGAAGATTCGGGCATTGTTATATTCCCTCTCCCCATGAGACTAGAAACAGAGCACCATTGTACTCACACAAAGGAGATGATTTTCCTTCGTTTCTGCAGATCTGTAGAACGCATTTTAAGCCTATAACTGGCTCTTTTGTAGAGCACCACATTCGAGAAACCTGGCGAAGTTGGTACTATACGGACTACAAACGGGATAGAGCTAAAGGAGGCGAGGGGGTCGTGTCGTGCCGGCCCAGGCCCATCAAAAGAAGCCCACGCGTGCTCGTGTCATGCCGTGCCTATTATGCGTTTTGTGCAGTGTCGTGCCGTGCTTATTTTTTTTTACTTAGGCTTGGCCCGACACATGTGCCGTGCCGTGGGCCGTGTCTAAAAAAAAAAACCTACTAAGTTTTTTTTTTTTTTTTAAGAGCGCATGCCAAATTATTGTCTTATTTTTTTTCAAGCCTATATACTTTTTTGAATCAACGTGCCTTTATTCAAATTTAATAGAATAAAGAATTCAAAACTCAAGTTCATATTCAATAATAATAAGGGAATATAATATTAATTTTTAAGTTTGACTCTATATTAGAATTCTTTTTTAGTACTCAACAACAACAATAATAATTTTTTTTAAGGGTTAACTTAATTGTTAACTTAGAATTACATAGAATCATATATCATAGTTTATAATAATATTAATACACATTTATAAAATCATGATATAAATTATTTATTTAATAAATTATAAACATAAATCAATTTTATTTATTTTTTTGAAACTAAGAATTAAATAAATTTAAAAAATTTGAGCTAATAAAATAAATTAAAAGATTCAATTTCAAGTTATTTATAAAATTTTAAGTTTATTTTCATGAAAAAATGAAACGTGCTTTTTCGCGTGCCGTGTTTTGTCCAATTTCTAATCGTGTCGTGCTTTTAAAACCCACATGCCTAAAATCTAAACCCGGCCCAGTGCAGCCCACGTGTGTGCCGTGCCGTGATGTACGGACACGTGCCATACCTCGTGCCGTCTGGCCCATTGGTCACCTCTAGATAGAGCCATCCATCTTCTCAAAGGACAAAGATGGCTCGAGAAACATTAATTCCCCTTCTGATATAAAGAGAGAAATTGCCCACTCTAACAAAGAAAATCCAACTTTCAAGTAACTGTTAATTGGTGTTGCCAGATCCTGATATGTTACGAAGTTGCTAATGTATGATTACAGCAGATGAAGGTTTGACCACTCAAATGCAGAATCAGTCTTCTCCACGCATGAGGGAAAGGGGGTAAGAGAATCATATTTGATGTTCTTGATCATGTTTCCACTTATGTGGGATATAAATGTAAACATCATAACTGGGATTCTCTTGGCTAATCTCCACACACAATGAAACTAGAAAATGTGGAAAAACAATCTCACAAGTTCAAAATAGCTTGCTGTCAACTAAACATTCTAGTGAGTCAAAGGCCAAAATATATTTTCTCCCAACCTCAAGCAACATTCTAGTTTCCATTTCAAGCATCAATCATCATTTCCTACTAGACGCAACAATGACGACCCTATGCCCCTCAATCATGAGCATGTTGATTTACTCCGTGGTCTCAACTCATTCCTTCCCACATTCTGGCAGTTATACCCTCAACGGCTCAACATCATTTACTTTAACAATGCATACGAAATTCCAAATTTGTTCATTGAAAAGCCAAGACTTCTGCAATATAGCAACTTACTAAAACCCAACAGACAAGTTTCCAAACAACTAATCAGATGAAGGGAAACCAAATCTCCCAGTAGAGAGGATATGAACACCATATCTTCACAACTAATTAAGAAAACATAAAATTTACAAATACATAAGGTAAACACTTCGCAAAGTACAGTTGTATTCATCAAGAAATCAAAATCAATCTTCCATACACTTCTATCATCACAATGACACAATCACTCTGTAACATTACGATAAATAGAATAATACATATTTCATATAGTTCTCGAACACATGCACACAATTATAACGTTTTATTTTCAAAGAGAGATCATTTTCATATGAGAGCGGAGTAACATATATAATTACACTGGAAAGCATATCGAGATTCCAGATTGGCTCATTCTTAGCAGCAAATCTCAACCCGGCTGGATTTGTATCTTTAAGGAACTAAAATGTCCTCGGTGAATCAATCACATAAAGAATCAAACAACTTCCAATTAAGCGCATAAGATAAAATATCAATAATATGAGCACAAAGACACGAGTCTTATTCTTATCTCGACGAAATTCCCTATAAAAAAATTATGTGAAAGATTCCAATTTCTATAAATTAAAGCATAGCATATCCTCAATTACTCCAAAGAACAAAATAAATCTAATTGGAAAACTTCGATTAAAAAACCTAATCAGCCTAGGTTTTTCGTCTGAGGCGCTTCCTAAGCTTCTTGTACTTATGCTTGTTCATCTTCTTCTTCCTCTTCTTTTTCACACTATCCGCCCATACTGTTGTTGCATCATTATCCGTCTCCACCACTCCTGCATCAATAGCATTCAATTGACAAAACCCAGTTGAAGAAATCGGATTCAAGCAATACCCAAATGGGAAACTCGGGTAAAACCGAAAGCTTTGAATGGAATTGTCGTTCTCAGAGGCTGTAGGGTTTACAAATATTATTGGATTGCTTGTGTTAGTGAGACTTGGTGTGGGTTTCGGTAGATTTTTGAAGATTCTTAGTGTTGATTTGTTTCTGGTGAGTTTGTGAATAATATTGGCCATGTTCAATTTTTCCCGACTTCCTTTTTTTCACAAGGGTGGAAGACAGTGGTCGGATTTTCATTTTTAATATGATTACATAATTGTGAGGTTACGCTTCAAACTTTTTCCCCCACCCTAAAAATGTTACAATTGAAACTTCGAGTCCACATTTACCATACGGGATTGAATTTAGAGGGAAAAGGATGAATATACCCCAACATTTAGGTAAAAGGATAAAAATATGAGTAATGATACAGCTATAAATTCTTATATAAATTTATTTTATACAAATTGATGTGACATGATAAGATTGATTGAATTAAATATCACTTGACTCACATGATTTATTTTTATTAATTTATATTTTCATTCAACCAATGAATTAATGCCACGTCAGTTTGTACAAAATAAGTTTGTACAAAAGTTTATGGTTGTATCATTACTCTAAAAATATTCCTAACATTTTTAAAAAAATATTTACATCTCTATTCACTAACGAAAACCGTAATTTTTAATAAAAATTACTGTTATACCCTTCTAGCATATAAAAAAAATTATTAATTATTCAATTTGTCCATATATTATTAATAAAATTATAAATATACCATCATTACTCAATTCTTCTATTAAAATTTTTATCAAATTCTCTCTTCAAGCTAAATAAATTTAATTAATTACTCAAGAATAAAAATAAATAAAATTGGTTATTAATGTTAACTTGTATTTCAATTAATACCATAATAAATAACATAAAAAATTAGTTATAAATATACAAGTTTAAATGATAATATGTAGAGAATTATTAAATATACAAGTTTAAAATTTAAATAAAATTTTATGGTATTAATACCACAAGTTAAACTTGTATATATATTTTTATATGCTAGAAGAGTACAACGATAATTTCTGTTAAAAGTTATTGTTTTCGTTAGTGAATGAGGGTGTAAATATCTTTTTTAAAACGTTAGGGAGATTTTTATCACTTTATCTAAACGTTGGGGGTGTGTTTGTCATTTTTCCTAAATTAAATTAAATTAATCTAAATTATATATAGTACTAACTTTTTATTATATTAGAATCTATGTTAGGCCTTCGTCTTTCTATTTGTCATGATATGTATAGTGCGATAATTTTTCACTGTAATTTATCTTGGTTAAGCCTTTTTGTATTAAAAAAGAAATTAAATTAAATATCAACTATTCATAAGTATTTAATAAAAAAATATTATAATTAATTTAAAATAATACTTAATTTTATATGAGACATATCATTTCATTAAAAAAATATAATTATTTAAATAATTAATAAATTTAAGAAAATTATGAATAATATAAAAATTAATTAATTACAATAAACAAATAAATAATTTTAAGTTATAAATAAGATTTAGAAAAACATCTTTGTTGTTTCGAAACAACAAAACATGCCCCCACGCAGGATCGAACTACGGACCTTCAGTTTACAAGACTGACGCTCTACCACTGAGCTATAAGGGCTTGTGCTGCACGTTGTCTTACAAATATTATTTGTATGCGAAATAAAAATGTTTGTTTTATATTGGACTTTCGACAGAAATTTCACTTCGTTAATGGCAACCGGGAAATTACCTGTGGACGGCGAGTTTGAGCTCTGACGATGACAGGGCAACAGACAGTGCTGAGTCAACTGCTTCTTTCCCGGTTTCCACTACCGTAATCATTTGTCACTCCGATTACTTTATCCGTAGATTAAAATTTTAAAATCTAAATTTAGTTATTTGGGTCGGTTACGAGGCCCATATCAGACCCAACCACCTGACATAAAGCCTAAAAGCGGAAACAAGGACTCCGAGTACGACCCGATTTGTTTCGGTTTCAGTCCCGAACTCGTGGGAAGTTTTGCGTTGATGTATCATGGAGAAAGAGACGACGTTTGATTCTGTAGGGCTTCCAATTCGACTTCAGTTTCTAATAATCTCTTTTTATTACAAATTTTGGTTTGTTTATTTATTTATGTCATTTAGTTCTTTAAATATTTTAGGATTTAATTCACGCGATTTTCAAGCACATATGGACCAGACGATCTCTCGGTTTGTGATTTTTCTTTTCTTTTTTTTTTAGTTTTTGTTACTCTTATATCTGAGTTTCTTCATTGGATCTTTGTCATTGTAGAGCGTGAGAGAAATGGAGGCACTGATGCCATGGAATCCGAGGTATTAATTATTTACATCTTTTTTTTTAATGAAAAAATTTCTGTAGTTTCAAATTCTTATATTTCATTTTTAGCTCTACCTTTAATCTGTCTCTATATAGTTTTTGTTGGATCAAGCAGGAGCTGGAACGTCAAAGAAAAATCGGCCCACTTCTGGTATGCCTTATTAATATGGTGGTGGCCGAAGCAATCAGCTGAATTGTTCTTTCTCTTATCCAACATTTATCTGATGCAGCTAATGCCAATGCACTGAAATTGAGTTGTGAACTTCTCCGAGTTTTTGTCACAGGTTTTGCTATGTTAAGTTGCAATTGGGTGTTTCCTATGTGATGCAAATTACGGAACTTTTAAGTTTTCATTTTTTTTTTCCAAGTTTTGGTTTAAAGCCCTTTTTTTTAATGCAGAGGCTGTGCAACGTGCAGCAGCGATTGCTGAAGCAGAGGGTGTTAGTAAAATTGAAGCAACTCATTTGGAAAGAATTCTTCCTCAATTACTTCTTGATTTTTAAGGTATTCCAGTTGATACCTTTTTGTTTTTCTTTCACCTATTGGTGATCACCTGTAACTAAGCATTCTGATTATAAAATGTAATCTTGAAGAACCAAGTATAATATACGTTGGACGGTGATTGGGAATCTTCTTGAAGCTATGATTTCTAAGAGCTACTTTCTAATGTCACCACTGAGCTAATGTTCGCTCTTAGTATCATTTTTCAGTTGGAGTGATAAATGTTCCTTACTCTTCGTGATTGTCTTGTTATCTTCTTGTTATGGCTATTTACAATGTTTGCCGAAATGCGCTCCAGCTTCAAAGTTGATGGAGTCGAAAGAGGCTTTTTGACTTTGCAACTATTTGTCAGCTTCGAAAGGTTTACATTTAGTCTATTGTCTCTTTAACAATCAGTGGAATTCATATGCAGTGGATGCCCTTGCTCTAGGATTATCTTTGTTCGGTATCTCTGGAATGGTAATTGCCAATTTTAGAATTCTTAATGAGTTGATAGGGCCAGTATTGTTCATCATAATAACCCTTGATGTGAATGAAAATGCAATGTTGGATCATCTTTTGTTTGCCAATGATCTGTTGCATTTTGTGGTCATGGAATTAGAATAATTCTCACTTTAAGGAGTTTTTTCTACAGTTGTCCAACAATTTAACTAGATGAGGATTTTGATTAAGGGGTTATTTTTCCAGTTCACAATGAGCTTTCATGTCACGTGAACTAGAAAACATATATCTTCAGGTTAAACCCTACCATCTCCCAGTGCAGCTGTCAACCTCATAGCATTTGCCTTCAAATTGTGGATTTAGTAGTTATCCTTTCCAGATTTCTCTAGTAACATATGATAGGCTTGATGAATGAAATTGCTTATGACTTTGTTTTCATTTTTTGCCTGATTAGTAAATAAATAAATAAGATAGAAAAATAGATTCTGTGAGATTTTATTATCTTGGTGTTTTCATCCAAATACTTTCTTTAAGTCTTGTCCGAAGCTTTAGAGATTAGGCCAATCTTCACTAGTGTTCCCACATCTCAGTAAGTATTATTTTAAATTCTGGAAAGATGTATTAGACTTGTCTGTTTTAAGAAAAGGGAGAAATATTTAAAAGCAGAAGCGTAAAATACAATTAGTTGCTTCGAACCCTTAAGGCATTTTTGTTCTACTCTTTTTTTCTGTGAATGACCAAAGTGCACGTGCCTGGAACTTTCCCTTTCACAATACGTGTAGGAATATGCTTATCGAAGGAATTACCAATATTAAATTGTATTCGCTATTTTTCTTATGCAAAATGAAAGGCTTGATGTGTATTAATAAATAAATAAATAAGAAAATAAAAAAGTTGAGGCGTGTTGCCCGTGACTGCTGAGCATGAAAGGAAGTGTATAACCTGTTTGTCTCCAATGGAGCATCAAGTCTCAATTGAGACAATTCATTATTCTGTTAGTGTTTTTGAAAATATATAATCCTGTTATATTTGTGGTCTTCTATTTTCTTTTGCTTCATTGCTTCACTGTGTATTACAGTTGAAATCAAGATTTGTGGTCTTCCCCTGTTTTCCTAGCATTCTTGTCAGTAGGGGTATTATTCAAAGATTAATAATAGTTTATTAGAGCAGTTAGGGCGACGACGACAAGGGTTGCTATTGGTGGATGTTTCATCATCACACAACCCGCTGAGAGCAAAAGATTGTTTGTTATACTGATTTTCATGCGGCTGCTGAGAATTGAGATGAGATTGATCAATGAATAATTGAAGAACATTTGTCTTGGAAAAAAAAAAAATTACAATAGACAATATTTTTCACATTTCAGAAATAGTTTGAAGTTGTACAGTGACCATAACCACATCATAGATTATTGAAAGTAAAAACTCAAAATGGATCATAATTATACAACTTAGAGGGCATGCATTGTTCATCACAAAGCAGCCTTATTCTTGCATATTCAGAAACATCCAGAAACTTAATTAGTGCCGAATCTGAGACAACATGCACCTAACATCCTTGCTGTTAGGCCTTTCCCTTGGACTGTCCACGGTGCAAAAGCAAGCAATCTTCAAAACTAAAAGCATTTGCTCCTCATATCCATTCTCCAGGAGCTTTGCGTCGATGGCTCGAGTTGGATTCTCAGAGGTCATAACATTTCTCATCCATTTGACTAAACTCATCTCCTCTGTATGTTGGAAGAAGTCGTCAGATGGAAGTCTGCCCATCACCAAAACAGCTAGCAACACACCAAAGCTGTATATATCACACTTATCAGTAAATTTCAGCGTCTGGTGATACTCTGGGGCTATGTATCCCACTGTTCCGGCCACATTTGAAGTTGTAATATGTGTTTGTGCATCAGGCATTGCCTTTGCAAGCCCAAAATCAGCGATCCTGGCTTCCATATCATCGTCAAGAAGCACGTTCGCTGGCTTGAGATCTCTGTGGATTATGCGAGGGTTGTGGCTTATATGCAGATACTCAAGCCCGCAAGCTACTCCCAATGCGATCTTATGCCTAGCTAGCCAGTCTAATTCTCTTCTTCCTTGCGAGACATCATTTAGAATGTCCTGTAAACTTCCGTTCTTCATGAATTCGTACACCAGTAAGTGGCAGTCAGGCCTGGCCATATGAGCCAGCAGAGGGAGAAGATTCCTGTGCCTAATTTGACCCACAGTGTTAATCTCAGACCGAATTTGCCTCATTTTCTTGTTCAGTAACTTACTATCTTCTTCAGTCAATTCTGCGGCATCCTTTGGAGGTTGAATAACCTTCTTAATAGCAATCATCTTTCCATTGCTTCCAGGTAGCTCAGCTTTGTAAACTTCTCCGCATCCACCTGATCCTATTTTCTCCAACGAAGCAAGACCATCTTCTTTTTCCAAGAAAGCTAAGTCCTCAGCTTTCTTGATTAATGGACTAAAGATTGCTGGGCCAGAATCTCTACTTCCACCCCTTACCGCCGCCAAGATTAGCTTAAAAAGAACAGAAAACACGAACCCAGAAATAGTACCCGCTATTGCTCCAGCAATAAATCCTAAAATCCACCCAGCTGCCTTCTTTCCCTTACTTTTTTTGTGTTTGTGGTGGTGTGGTGATGGAGCAGGAGCTTCAGCACCAGAAGAGCGTGTACTTGAATTCGGTGCTGCAGCGGGGGAAGGTCCATTGCTTCTTCCATTGGTGGTAGTCTCAGCCAAAACGTATCGTTTTGGGTATTGAAACCCTGAGGGTCCAACCCTTCTCATCACTGGTATTGGACCTTCAAGGAGACTGTTTCCGGAGAAGTCGAAGAATTGGAGATTGCGAAATGTACGTATGGAAGTTGGGACTTTTCCGGTGAACAGATTTTTAGCTAAAGAGAGATGTTCCAAGTTTGGAAAATATTTCAGGAAACCCAAATTCCCCGAAAAACTATTCCCAGAAAGATCGAGAACACGAAGACGAATTAAAGAAGACAAATCGGAGGGGATTGTGCCAGAAAACTGATTATTTTGAACGTTAAGAATTTCAAGTTTCTTGCAGTCAACGATTTGGGGTGGCAGCAGGTCAACGAGGCTGTTGTTAGCCAGAGAGAGCTCTCTGAGCTCTGACAGCCGTCCGATTGACGGGGAAAGAACCCCAGTAAGCTCTCTAGGCACAAACACGAGCTTCGTGATTTTAAGAACGTAGGTGTTGTTGTCTGAGAGCCTTCTCTCGCAGAACACACCGGGGGTGCTGCATGGATCACTGGGAATGAAGAGCTGTTGACCGCCGAGATCTCTGAGGATGACGGAGAGGGCTTTGTAATCTGAGCGGTCGAGATTGAGCCTTGCATGGCTAAGGAAGAGGAGGGACAAGAGAGCGAAGAGACTTAGGTTCAGTTTTGCTGGCGAGAGTGCCATTTGCCTAATTTTGGTGGCAGAAATGGAATGTCCGATTTGGGAGAAAGGGGGGAGCGATAATTTATTATTGATTCTGTTGATTAATTTGGTGAGTCGCCGAATGACTTCGAGCGTGTGGAAAAACTCGGCAGTGGAGCCCGTTTGTATGTTGAATTTTCTCACCTTGTTATTTATAAAATTAAAAAAAAAAAAAATGGATGTGAATATGCGATGAAACAAGTGGGCTTCTCTTTTTCACATTACGATTAGGAAATCTTTTTTTGTTTTTTGTTTTCACTTATTGATTATTAAGGACTGGAGGAAAACAAGTTATTGATTTGTCATTTTTGTCTTCGGGAAACGGATTCAGTTTTCATTTTGAGTATTTTATAATTTTATCATGTGGAAAAAAACAGGGACAGTGTGCGTTTTTTTCTCCTCACTCTGGGGCAGAGCCTCGGACAACAAGTTAAGGGAAGCAACTAGGAAGTCTTCAAGTCAACTCTCTTGGAAGATTTTCGGCCGGTCGAAGTCAACTATAGAAATTCTCAAGTCTTCTCCCTATTCTCAGCCCTTGGATCTTATCATGATTCATTTATTCCGCCAACAAATGAAGTTGACATTAATTAATTAATTAATTAATTAATGGCTCTTGCCAGCTAATTTCCACGTTGTTAATTTCCATTTCTTTTCGAAAAAAGACTCCTACACCCGAGTCTTGGGGAAACGATGATGTAGATCTTTAAATTGATATTTCTTTTTTCTTTTTATTATAATACCTTTTAATTTTATTAACTCAAAAAATTAACTTTAATGCTTTATAATAAACAAAATATAATACTAAAGTAAATGTAACAATATATATTTAAAAATATTTTAAACCTTTGAAATCTTATATTATATTAAACTAAATTTTATAATAAATAAAAACGTAATGTTGAAATAAATATTTAAAAATTTAAATTGTTTTCAATATTGTATAAATAATTTTATTGTTATTAATTCATGGGGTACACTTTATCAATTGTAAAATCTATTTAACTCAAAGATTTATTTAAACTTTTTTTATTATTAAAATAAATATATTTTTATTTTTTATTTTAAAAATTATTTTGTACAATAACAAAATTCTAATATTATTGGTCTGCTAGACAAATTAAACTATTTAAATTATATTTGTATTTATTTAAAAATTTTAAAGTCAATTTTTAGTTACTATCTACAAAGGGCATTATAGTCAAAAAGAAGTTTTCGTGTCTTTTATTAAAAACTTGGGGTCTAAATAATTATTTTTCCACCAAATTTTAGGGGTGTAAATGTCTTTTCACTTAAAAAAAACTTTGACTTTATAGAATCTTTTACAGCAAAATAGAAGCAAAGGAATACATTACATTACTCGAATTTAGATTGTATAATATTTTGAGTCATTTTATGATACCTTCTTCTTCTTCTTCTTCTTCTTCTTCTTATTTTATAATATTAATAATGTGACAATTATGCACCATTGAAATTTTGATCAATAACTTAAAATACTTATACTAATAAAAGTATATAAGTTCTTTAAAAATATTGTAATTATTTAAAAAATGATTAAAAAGATTATTTACAAGTTAAAAGCAGAAAAAAGAGCTATAATATATCAAAACCTAATTCATAAATTTAAAGATTGTCTATTACTTAATAATTAACTAATTATTTATCCACTAAATTAAGTAGAGATTAAGATATTTAAATCAAAGGGTCTTCTCCATTAATGGTGCTATAAAAAGTCACACATGAATAATTGAAGTCTTCTTTATTTTTATTTCATTTTATTATTGTTTTCAATGATAGTTAATTTTGAAGAGAATCCCAATTATTACATTCCTTAAAAATCTTTTAAAAATTAAAACGAAGAAAATGGGGAGAGAGAGGGGAAAAAAAAAAGGCATAACGACTCGCTTTATTTAAATAATTTAAAGGCATTAAGGGCTTTATTTAAATAAATAAACGTTTAGTGAAAAAAAAAAAAAAAGGCATAACGACTCGCTTTATTTAAATAATTTAAAGGCATTAAGGGCTTTATTTAAATAAATAAAAGTTTAGTGAAAAAAAAAAAAAAAAGGCATAGCTGCCTGCATCAACTGATGTTATGTACATGAATGATGTTGGTTTGTAGATTAAAGTCATCTTGGCGTCCAATAAACGTTTGCCTTGTTCCTGGGGATGATACTGATAGTCCCACTTCAAGATGCTGGAAAATTAAATAATAATGATCATTTTCAATACGACATTAAGCGTTTACTTGGTCACTGTCGAATATCAGTCTATCGACCCAAAAAAAAAAAAAAAAATCGATTTTGATAGAATAAGATAAACAAGGTTAATACGGTTAGTGATCGGCATAACGACGGTCAATTTTGATGTTGAATGTTTTATTGTGAACATGGTGGCGTGTCAAGCGATGCAAGCCAATATTTGCGTTGGAAGAAGAAATCAAAGTTTTATTTTCTTTTTGTTTTATGGCTATTTTATAAGCATGGAGTTGAAGAACAACACATGTAATAAAATTTGTCAGGCCATTGCCGGCGCCGGCGGAGCACAAAGCTTTGAGACGATATCTGAAAGTGTGTTTCTCTTACGATTGTTTCAAGTTCATCAGGTAAAAATCGAAAATCAAGAAAAATCGAGAAACAGGGCCTCTAAGAAATAAGCGGGACAATAAAGACCAAAAGTTTCGGAAGACGTTTTATTTTTAGTTTATTTGCATCATGAATTTGTCTGTGTTGAATTAATTAAAATACATAAGATTTAGATTCAAAAAATGTAGGTAAAAAATTACACAAATATTCACGTTCTCCTCCTATATATGATATCAAAATTATAATACCCTAAATTTTACCGCGATTTGATTTGACGACTATCTACTGCCAACAAACAACTTGTTTGTGAGAGTTCTACGTGGGAAGGAATATTCTTAAGAAATTTTGGTCACATTAACAGATTACATGGACTGTTTCATGTTCTCTTTCAAGTTGATCTAACAGATAATAACAAAGCAAAATATGGAAATCAAAGCACAATATTATTGTTACGAACAAGTTCTTGCTATAACACACAATAACACTTGAAAATCCTATGTAAGTGCCCGAGATAAGGAAAAGGCCACAGATCCTGAACATTTCGGGGAAACAAAACCTCAAAACCAGTAAGAACACAAAATCAAGACAAAAGCAAGCAATTCAATTAACACTTTGGTTACTACTTTAGATAAAACTCAAGTGGAAACCTTATTGTAATTCAAGCTAAGATATAATATTTTTGCTCATTCGGGGCAGCAGCGGTACAAGAAGAACATCTCCATGACGCGGCCACAATCTGCACAGGCCACCGTCTCTGGAATTGGCCCATGGATGCCGGGAAGGATGAGACGATTGCAATGATCTGGGGTGCGAACTCGTTCCAGATAATTGTTGAGTCCTGGCACAAAACCATTTTGATACGCATCATCTTTCCATTTTTCAAACTCCACCATGCAATCTGTAGCCACCTTGCCTTTAGCTCTTGCCATTTCATGCGTCGTTCCTTTCCAAAATATTGCCCATCCTTGTTCACTGCCATCAAAACTAAGTACTGTCGTCACTTCTTTCAATATGCGATCGTTTTCAACGGTCGCGCCGTGTTGCAGTTTTGAGTAGAGCATGCTCTCCAATCGTGCCCAAAAAAACCACATTGCCGTGGAATCAGCCAGGGTATGACTTAAATTTTCCTGAATGACGATGCTGCTGATTTTTCCCAATTTCTCCTTTGCATTGTTCTTTCCAACATAAGCCATCCCCAAATTAATTTGAACTGCTCTTGCTACGGCTTTTGCTGAGTTTGTGAATTGTCTGATCCACTCGATATCTTCACCTCCATACAAGCATACGAATCTCTCTTCTTTCATCTGATAAAAATACATTAGATTTCAGTATTAGGAATATTTAGTGTTAAGATCACCTTGACGTACTAATTCTATTCAATTAACTTGATTGAAATATTAAGGTACCCATTCAAGTATGGTGGCATCAATGCCGTCAACAAGTAGCTCAGGTCTCCAAGACTCTGCCTTCCAAAGTGCTGCTTCCCTTTCTGCAGTGAAAGGGAAGGCCAAATTCTTCCATATCCACAACATGTGAAAAGCGTTTTGGTTCAAAATCCTCCCTTGTGGATCCACTGGCACTAGGATCGCCTTCTTTGAAAACTTCCACACTTCTTTGATATACTTAACGACTGCAGGTTCAATAATCGTAGGATGTTGGACAGTGTACCATGGCATCATTGCTTGTAGCTGCTCAAATTTTTGTTGATACCCGTCATCCCAAGCAATTGACCTGTCCACAATTGGAAGCCACACGATTGCGTAGTGATACTCTTCGCTTGCTTTGGGGTCTCTATACATCTGATCAAGAACCAAAATTTCTTCGGCGGAGAGATCAAGGCTCGATATGAGTAGCAACACATGCTTTTTTCTCAAAACGTCGATATTAACCTGTTCGCATAAACAGAAGTCTAGCGTTTGACGGTGTTTCTAGCCAGAAAAATGCATGGAAAGGAATTTGGCCACAAACCCTGTTCTTGGTGAAACCATCAACAAGTGGTTGAATATCATCCTTAGCATAAATCAATGCTCTCAGAACCTTCATGTTGTCCATGTGAATTGTTTCAAGAAGGCGCACGAGATTGTGATATGCTTCTATTTGTCTATTCTCATCTGCATCCATGGTAAGGATCAGAGGGGAAAAAAAAAAAGGCATTATTTGCTGAAAACTCTCGAAAAGGGCAGAGATCAAACCACCTAAATGTACATTCTTAAGGGCTCACCGATTTGTTGATAGCAAATAGCAATTAGCTTCTTGAAGTGCTCGAGTATACTGCTGACCTTATGAGCCAAGCTTGATAGTTCCCATGCCTCAGTGGTTGATGCAGTGTACCTGAAATATTAGTGACAGATTTGCTATTTGACATTTAATCTTTATATTTGAATGGCGATTAATTTGTGTTCTTAGATGGCTTACGCATCTCTCAAGCCTGTGAGGCTTAAAGTCTGTGAATAGCAGGCTACAATGCTTCGAAAGGTCCAATATGCAGCTGCAGGGATATGAGCCATGGCTATGGACACCGCTTGTGCGTCAGTTGAAATATACTGAGAAGGTAGCTGCTTGAACTCAACAATGCACTTGGTTAAATCCAACATGACCTTGATGAGATTGTTGAGTGCATCAAATTGGGGTTTTAAAGCGTTATAATGCTCTAAAACGTTTGACACTTGCTTAAGCACAGCCACGGACTTGGCAAGTGAGTTATTAGTACAGAGCTGAGCGCCAAGCCAGAATTCCCCATAATTCACAGCAAAAGCGGCTAAGGATAGCACCATTTTTGCATCCCATTTGTAGCCCGAAAGAGTGTTGAATAAGGCCATGGTTGTGGCATGTGCATCTCCTCCTTCCGAGCACTTGCACGATATCTGCAAGTACATGCACACAAGTCAGAACTGATCCGTACGTATTTTTAAAAACATTTTAAGGGAAGAATTCAAGGTGGAGTTATGATACTAGATTACTCGAGATCTATGGCTTTTGTTGCTTAAAGTTATAAAGCTGTATAAGCTTTTAGCACACAAAGAACTGCAGCGGGATTACAATTAAAAGTTTAAGGTCAAGAAACAATGGTACATGTCCAATACATTCAAAAGGATCAAGAAATCAGAAATTACCTCACAAGAGATTTTGTGTATCGTGTAAGACAATGCTTCAAGCATGCCACTGAAAGCATCCAGGCTTATATTATCATCCAATGCATCCATATGTTCACGTGCGCCCTACGAAAATTGCCACCAATTTATATGCAAATTATCTGTCATACATAAAGCTAGTGAATTGAATGGCATAATTAAAATTTTACATTTAATACTCCATCAATATCACTAGGAGTGGCACGACGAAAAATATCTTCAATGATGCTGAGAATAGGTGTAACGTCAACTTCCCGGCCATCCGGAGCATGAGTTGCCTGAACTTGCTTCATCATTGCACTGTCGTCCGACGCCGAGAACATTCGGCGCTGGCTTCTAGTGAACAGTTCCTGCATATTTGGCGGCTATGTGATGTGGCTGTCCCTTACTCTTAGTGACTTAAAAGAGTGTGACAATTGCTGTGTGATACATGCCAGGATTTATACATAAACATGCATAGTGATAAGGGGATGGAATAAATTAAAAAAAAAAAATGAACAGGTTCCTTGCTTGCAATCGAGTTTAGACAAAGTTAATGGACGTCATCGAATAATGGAAATTTTAATGTGCAAGTTAAAATACAAAGCAATGGTGGCCCAAGGAAGTTAATGATAGCAAGGGACCTAGCTAGTAGTAGACAGACTGTCGAGTAGTAGTAGATTAATTTATGATAATTATTTAACAGGCCCTGCTTTGGGGTTTGTGTGTATGTATATTAATATATACAGCCAGTAATTATGTTAGACATTTGCTGAGGATGACATGCCAAGTATTATTTTTTTAAAAAAAATTAATGAAAAATTAAAAAGTTGCAGTAGGGGGAATCCACCACTTTTGACAAATTTTATCATAGAGGAATTAAAATGTACCGATTTTATAATATGGTTAAAATGCCATGTGATCTATATTAGTAAATATAAGATGGATAAAGGTTGCGGGTGGAGGTATTTCATGAATTTCTTTATATTTTTAAAGTAAAAAGAAAAAGGGAAAAGGAAAAGGGTTATGGATCGGAGGGGAAAAACAATAGATTTTAAAAAAAAAAAAATCAAAGGAGCATCCGAAGTTCTTTAGCATACCACGGTATTTTTTTTATTTTTTTTTTTAAAAAAGCACAATGGATTTTAAAATAATACAAAGTGAAATGTAAACAGCATGTCTTACTAAGTTTCATTAAATCAAAATCAGTTTTTTTTTTTATAACTTAATTGTTACTTATCAAACAATTAAGAGGTCATAAAAAACTATTTTTAGTTTAACTATCAATTACATATAATATAACTTAAAGGGCCCATAAGCCCCTGACTTAGTTATCACCATTGCGTGTGGACAATTACATGATAGTATAGTTTGAGAATATAAAACTCTATCCTATTTTTAGGGTCGGCAATGGGACGAGATGAGATAGGATTTATCAATCTCAGTCACGTCCCATATATGTAAGTGAGATGAAAAAACGTCTCACTCTCGTCCTTATATTTTTTTTTTGGGATAAAAATATATTCCGATTTTATGGGATCCCATCCCAATTGAAAAAATTCTCATTCTTAGTTGATAATGAGATTGGATGAGATAGAATTTGTCAATCCCACTCCCGTCCCAAAATTTTTTTATAGGACAAAACTTTATTCCAATTCCATCGAGAAAAATTGTCATCCCTATTTTCTTTTTAGCAAATGAGATGATTTAATTATAGTTATTTATTTGCTTTAAATATATTTATTGTTTTTCTTATCACTAAACATTTATATTTACAATTTTATGATATTTCTCATTTCCGGATAAAAAGAAAAGAATCGTTGAAAGAGTAGGTTGAACTGGCCACGGCATTTTACTGGCAATGGGTTTGGGCTGCATCATGTGATCGAACTGGAGTTGAGCTTTTTACACCCATTTGAACATCTTGTAAAACCCCATTTTTTCTTTTTTCTTTTTCAAAACTCACTTCATTCTTCAATAACATAAAAATAGGGATTTCGTTTATATTTTAGTTATCTATAGAAAAAAGTACTTAAATTATTTTAGATTTGAGAAATAATCTAAACTTAAATATAAATTATTATAATTCACACAAGAAAGTTTATTCAATCTTAAAACTTTTATTTAAGGGTGAACGTTAATTTTTTTTTTAAAGAGAGAAAGTCAAGACCTATGAAATTTTGTTGGCAAATATAAATAAAATAGAATGATCTGAATCAAGGTTGTTTGTATTATGGAAAGTGTTCAACTGATTTAATCCAAACTTAAGTGAAAATATTAAGGGACACAAAAGAAAATTATGTTGATAAAATTTACAAACAAAAGAAAAATTAAGATCATTGATGTTGCCTAGTTACGTGGGTCCTCCGTTTGCATTGTGGGAAAACAAAAATATAAAAAAATTTAGCTTTGTTTTTTGGCTTTTTTTTTTGCGAATTTTCCATTTATTTCTAGACGATGGTTGTTTAATTGCCTAGCAAATGATGACTTCGTTTTTTTTATAGACCATCATTGTAATTTTAATTCGGCTATTTATTTGGGCACCGTTGGAAATCTGAAATTCAATTTCACCGTACGAATGCTTACTGTTGGGTTGTTGAATTTGCGGTGCTTGTAACGTGCAGAGGCAATATTTGTTTCTCTGAGATATTCTTATAATTGATATTCCTTTGAAAAAGTAGAAGGAATAGAGATATGCAATTCCGCATTTTAATTACACTTGAGTTCTGGACATAGCTTTGGCTCGCTTTCTGGAAAAGTCAATGCTATGTTCTTTGAATTATTCACTTACACTGGACTTATTAAAGGCTGTATTTTTGTTGTCTTGAAAATGTTTCAATGTTCTTGTTGAGTTGTGTATTATATTAGCTAGTAAATGAGAGATACTTGAATTTATAAGTAGAATAGATCATTCCACCCAATAAGTTAGTCTTTTAGGTTGGATATTTAGAAATTTTAGGTCAAGTTCTCATAACAATTGATATTAGAGCTATACCCTAATAGCCAGAATATGGTGGTGAAACAATTCAGGTATGTTGGACGAAAGGAAAGGGTCTGGCGATGGTTTCGTCCAAGAGAAAAATTATGGATTTGTGTCTCATATTAACTAGTGAAGGGGAGATACTTAAATTTATAAGGAGAATAAATCACTCCATCTAATAAACTAGTATTTTGGATTGAATATTTAGAACTCTTAAATCAAGCCCCCGACAGTTCTTGTGAAAACTAGTGAAAAAGAAGTGAAAAATTCTTAACCTTGGCATTTTAGATGTGTTCGAGTTCTGTGTCGATGCATGTACACCTTTAGTTTGCTTTTCAGCAAAAACATAGAAAACAGTGCTTGGATTTTACAAGTGTCTTGCTTTTGGATTCCCACTTGTTTATGAAAATTTTCTTTTCTAACAGACTTTTGAAACAATGGAGACCTGTTGTCTCAAGTTCGCTTTTCATTTTGTTCATTTTAAACTTCAGGTGTTTGGTTCTTTGGCAATAGGATGTTTCTCTCTCGAGCCCTGCATTTGTATCTTCTTCGAAAATTGCTGGAGAATGGATCAATTTGTTCTCAGTTTTAGGTTTTTTTTTTTTTTTTTCGTAATATGTGTCTTTTTGAGCCGCCGTTAAAGAAATTGGAAACCCCTTTGGCTTTTATTGTGGGAAAAGAGATGGAAGTTCCAAATGGTTTACATCATTCAATTTCAATACGACCTTAACTGTTTACTTAGTCAATAGTTTAATTAAGTTATAATGAATAGTCCCAAATAGGTTATTTAAATTAGAGTTTAATTAACTTTTTTTTTAAATTTAAATTTGTAAAACTAGGTTAATACAGTAAGTGATCGGTAATAACGACGGTCAATTTTGATAATGAATAGTTTATTAAATAGTTGAATAGACAAAGGACGTGCTGCGAATATGGTGGCGTGTAATGCAAATGCAATGCAAGCGGCAAGCCAATATTGCGTTCAAACAAGAAATCATCAAATCAGAATTTTATTTTATTTTCTTTTTTGTTTCACGGCTATTTAATAATAAGCACGAAGAGCAAATATATAATATAAACTGTCAGGCCACCGCCGGCGCCGGCGGAGCACAAAGGTTTGAGACAATATCTGAAAGTGTGTTTCCCTTAAGGTTGTTTCAAGTTAACCAGGTATAAGTTAAAAACCAGGAATCAGTGATGGAGCCATTAAGAAACAAGTGGGACAAGAAGGCATTTTATTTTTAGTTTAATTAAATTATAAATTTGTCTCTGTTGAATTAATTAAAATAAATAAGATTTAGGTTCAAAAAATGTATTTAAAAAAATTACACAAATATTCACACACTCATCATATATATGATAGTAAAATTTTAATATCTTTTATGTTTTCTTGTTTGTATTTTATATTGGTCCTCAATTTTATTATAATTTGATTTTATGACTACTTATCGCCAACAAACAACTTATTTATGAGAATTTTATGTGAGGAGGAACATTCTTAACAAACTTTGGTCACGTTAACATATTGCATAGTCTGTTTCGTGTTCTGTTTCAAGTTGGATCTAACGGATAATAACAAACCAAAATATGGAAATCTAAGGCACAATACTATTGTTACACACAATAACACTTAAAAATCCTAGACTCTTTTAAGTGCCCAAGATATTGAAAAAGGCCACAGATCCTAAGCATTTCAGGGAGAAACAAAACCTCAAAACCAGTAAGAACACAAAACCAAGCAATTCAATCGCACAATTTTTGTTACTACTTGAGATAAAACTCAAGTGGAAACCTTATTGTAATTCAAGCTGAGGTATGATATTTTTGCTCATTCGGGGCAGCAGCGGTACATGAAGAACATCTCCATGGTGCGGCCACATTCTGCACAGGCCAACCTCTCTGGAATTGGCCCATGGATGTCGGGAAGGATGAGACGATTGCAATGACGTGGGGTGTGAACTCGTTGCAGATAATTGTTGAGTCCAGCCACAAAACCCATTTGATCAGCATCATCTTTCCATTTTTCAAACTCCATCATGCAATCTACAGCCATCTCGCCTTTAGCTCTTGCCATTTCATGTGTTCCTCTCCAAAATATTGCCCATCCTTGTTCACTGCCATCAAAACTAAGTATTGTCATCACCTCTTGCATGATGTGATCGTCTTCTACAGTCGCACCATGTTGCAGTTTTGAGTAGAGCATGCTCTCCAATCGTGCCCAAAAAAACCACACTTCTGTGGGATCAGTCAGGGTATGACTTAGATTTTCCTGAATGACGATGCGGCTGATTTTTCTGAATCTCTCCTTTGCATTGTTCTTTCCAACATAAGCCATTCCCAAGTTAATTTGAGCTGCTCTTGCTACAGCTTTTGCTGAGGTTGTGAATCGTCTGATCCACTCGATATCTCCACCTCCGTACAAGCATATGTATCTCTCTTCTTTCATCTGATAAAAATACATGAGATTTCAGTATTAGGAGTATTTATTGTTAATATCACATTGACATACTAATTCTATTCAATTAACTTGATTGAAATATTAAGGTACCCATTCAAGTATGGTGGCATCAATGTCATCAATAAGTAGCTCAAGTCTCCAAGACTCTGCCTTCCAAAGCGCTGCTTCCTTTTCAGCACTGAAAGGGAAGGCCAAATTTCCCCATATCCACAACATGTGAAAAGCGTTTTGGTTCAAAATCCTCCCTTGTGGATCCACTGGCACTAGGATCGCCTTCTTTGAAAACTTCCACACTTCTTTGGCGTACTTAACGACTGCAGGTTCAATGATCGTAGGATGCTGGACGGTGTACCATGGCATCATTGCTTGTAGCTGCTCAAATTTTTGTCGATAACCCTCATCCCAAGCAATTGACCTGTCCACAATTGGAAGCCACACGATTGCATAGTCAAACTCTTCGCGTGCTTTGTGCTCTCTGTACAAATGAAGAACCAAAATTTCTTCGTCGGAGAGATCAAGGCTCGATATGAGTAGCAGCACATGCTTTCTTCTCAAAACCTCGATATTAACCTGTTCGCATAAACAGAAGGCTAGTGTTTCAAATGCAGTGACGGAGTTTTTAGCCGGAAAAAATGCATAGAAAGGAATTTGGCAACAACAAACCCTGGTCCTGCTGGAACCATCCACAACAGGTTGAATATCATCCTTAGCGTAAATCAATGCTCTCAGAACCTTCATGTTGTCCATGTGAATTGTTTCAAGAAGGCGCACGAGATTGTGATATGCTTCTATTTGTCTATTCTCATCTGCATCCATGGTTAGGATCAGAGGGCCAAAAAAAACAAAAAAAACATTATTTGCTGAATACTCTCGAAAAGGGCAGAGATCAAACCACCTAAATGTACATTCTTAAGGGCTCACCAATTTGTTGATAGCAAATAGCAATTAGCTTCTTGAAGTGCTCGAGTATCCTGCTGACTCTGTGAGCCAAGCTTGCTAGTTCCCATGCGTCAGTGTTTGATGCAGTGTACCTGAAATATTAGTGACAGATTTGCTATTTGACATTTAATCTTTATATTTGAATGGCAATTAATTTGTGTTCTTAGATGGCTTACTCATCTCTCAAGCCCGCGAGGCTTAAAATCTGTGAATGGCAGGCTACAATGCTTCGAAAGGTCCAATATGCAGCTGCCGGTGTATCAGCCATGGCTGTGGACATCGCTTGTGCGTCAGTTGAAATATACTGAGAAGGTAGCTGCTTGAACTCAACAATGCACTTGGTTAAATCCAACATGACCTTGATGAGTGCATCAAGTTGGGGTTTTAAAGCGTTATAATGCTCTAAAACGTTTGGCAGTTGCTTAAGTACAGCCATAGACTTGGCAAGTGAGTTTTTATTACAGAGCTGGGCGCTAAGCCAAAATTGCCCATAATTCAAAGCAAAAGCTGCTAAGGATAGCACCATTTTTGCATCCCATGAGTAGACCGAAAGAATGTTGAATAAGTCCATTGTTGTGGCATGTGCCTCTTCTCCTCCCGAGCACTTGCACGATATCTGCAAGTACGTGCATACAAATTAAAACTGATATTAGATTATTTGAGATCTTTGGCTTTCCTTGCTTAAGTTATAAAGCAGTTTTAGCACACAAAGAACTGCAGCGGGATAACAATTAAAAGTTTAAGGTCAAGAAGCAATGGTATATGTCCAATACATTCAAAAGGATCAGGAAATCAAAAATCACCTCACAAGAGATTTTGCGTATATCACAAGACAATGCGTCAAGCATGCCACTGAGAGCAGCTGGGCTTGCATTATTATCCAATGCGTCCACATGTTCACGCGTGCCCTACGAGAATTGCCACCAATTGATATGCATATTATCATACACAAAGCTACTGAATTGAATGGCACAATTAAAATTTGACACTTAACTACTCCATCGATAGTACTAGGAGTGGCACGACGAAAAATATCTTCAATGATACTGAGAATTGGTCTAACATCAACTTCTCGGCCATCCGGAGCATGACTCGCCTGAACTTGCTTCATCATTGCACTGTCGTCCGTTGCTGACAACATTCGGCCCTCGCTTCTGGCAAGCACTTCCTGCATTTTTGGCAGCTATGTGACGTGGCTGTCCGTTACTCTTAGGGACTTAATAGTGTGACGATTGCTGTGTGATACACGCCAGGATTTATACATATATATAGATAGGTACATGCATAGTGATAGTTACACATTTGCTGAAGATGACATGGCAAGTACAATTAAGAGTAATTTTTTTTTATAAAAAAATTTAATAAAAAAAGTAAAAAGTTGCAGTAAGGGGAATCCACTACTTTAGACCAATTTTATCATAGAAGAATTAAGTTGTACCGATTTTATAATATGCAAAAAGGTTGCCGGAACAGCTATCTCATTTATTTCTATATATATATATATATATATATGAAGTAAAAAGAAAAAAGAAAAAAGAAAAAGGGAAAAGGAAAAGGAAAAAGGAAAAAGGAAAACTCATAAAGATATAGATAAAACTAGTAAATAGATAGATGAGTCTAGATGAAGGATTATGGATTGGCGGGGAAACACAATAGATTTAAAATTTGAAAAAAAAAAAGTTTAAAGGAGCATCCGAAGTTCTTTAGCGTACCACAAAATTATTATTATTATCATTTTAAATAGCACAATGGATTTTGAAATAAAGCAAAATGAAGATTTAAACAACGTGTCTTTCTAAGTTGCATTAAATCAAAATCATTTTTTTATAACTTAATTTTATATAACAAACAATTAAGAGGTCATAAAAAACTATTTTTAGATTAACCGTAAATTACATATAATTTAACTTAAAAACATCCATTAGTCCCTAACTTACTTATTACCATTGTATGTGGACCGTTACATGATAGCATAGTTTGAGAATATAAAGCTCTATCCTGCTTTTCTTTTTGACAAATGAGATGATTTAATTTTACTTATTTATTTGCTTTAAATACAATTTTTTTTTTGTTTCACTTAACACTAAATAATTTATAATTATAATTTTATGATATTTCTCGTTTCCGTATAAAAAGAAAAGAACCATTGAAACGGATTACTAAGTAGAACCATAGATGAATAATGAAAAAGTAGAGGATGAAAGAAGAGCCACGGCATTTCACCGGCAAAGGGTTTGGGCTGCACATTGATTCAAAGTGGGGTTCAGCTGTTAACGCCCAGTTAAAAATCTTGTAAAACCCCATATTTTTCAATTCTACAAATTTTACCTCACAAATTATTGTATAAGGTTTTTTTTTTAAAAAAAGTTATCGTCTCAAGTCCCAATTCATTTCAGTGCCGTAAGAATAAGGGATTTCGTTTGTATTTTAGTTATCTATAGAAAAAAAATAATACTCAAATGATTTCAGATTTTGAGAAATAATCTAAACTCAAAAATAAACTATTATAATTCACACAAGAAAGTGTATTGAATTTTAAAAATCTTATTTAAGGGTGACTGTTAAATTCTCATTAGAGAAAAAGCCAAGATCCTATAAAATTCAGTTGAGAAACATAAATAAAAGAACATTATCTAAATTAAGGTTGTTCGTATTGTGGAAAGTGCTCGAATGATTTAATTATAAGACGAAACTCAAACTAAAATGAAAATATTATAGGACACAAAAGAAAATTATGTTGATAAAATTTATATATAAAAAAAAAACAGTTAAGATCATTCAGAGAGAGAAGATCAAGATCTAATGTGCTCTAGGGCTAGGGAAAAAATAAATGTGCAGGGATATACTTGTAATTAAAGTAGAGAAGGTGTTTGAGAAGAGTTGTTGAGGATAGAATTACTCTTCAAACTGATCCAACCACGAAGCAAAGCTCGGCCCAAATAAAATCCAATTGGGAAACGCCTTTTTAAAAAAAAAAAAAAAAAAAAAACGAAGAAAAAGCGCTGAGCGTTTTTTCAAAGCGCGTAGCGTTTTTAATACGTGCAGACGTCCGGTCCCCTTCTCTGTGTGTGTGTGTGTGTATGTAAAACAAAAAATCCCTGAATCCACTTTCGCGCCCAAAAAAAAAAAACCCTAATTTAAAATTATTTTTCTCTTCTCCTTGTTAGATTTTCGTCTTTGTGCTTTAACAATTTCTTCTACTTATTTCAGTTATATTTATTTCGATCCTAATCCTGCATTTCGATTGGAAATTTGAGTTTGATCTATATTTTTTTATATATTGTAATTGATGTTGCCTAGTTACGTGGGTCCTCGGTTTGCATTGCGTGAAAACAAAACATATAAACAATTTTAGCTTTTTTTGTGGCTTTTTTTTTTGCGAATTTTCCATTTATTTTCAGACGATAGTTTTTTAATTGCCCAGCAAATGATGATTTTTTTTTTTAATTTTTATAGAACATCATTGTAATTTTAATTCGACTATTTATTTGGGCACCGTTGGAAATCTGAAATTCAATATCACCGCACGATTCCTTACAGTTGGGTTGTTGAATTTGTGGTGCTTGCGCAGAGACAATATCTGTTTCTCTGACTTATTCTTATAATTGATATTCCTTTGATAAAGTAGAAGGAATAGAGATATGCAATTCTGCATTCTAATTACATTTGAGTTCTGGACACAACTTTGGCTTGCTTTCTGGAAAAGTCAATGCTATGTTCTTTGAATTATTCATTTACACTGGGCTTATTAAAGGCTGTATTTTTGTTGTGTCGAAAATGTTCCAATGTTCTTTTGTGAAGACTAGTGAAAGAGAAGTGAAAAATTCTTAACCTTGGCATTTTAGCTGCGTTCGAGTTCTGTGTTGATGCATGTACACCTTTAGTTTGCTTTTCAGGAAAAACACAGAAAACGGTGCTTTGGATTTTACAAGTATCTTGCTTTTGGATTCCACTTGTTTATGAAAATTTTCTTTTCTAACAGACTTTCGAAACAGTGAAGATTTGTTATCTCGAGTTCGCTATTCATTTTGTTCATTTTAAACTTCAGTTTTTTTGGTTCTTTGGCAATAGGATGTTTCTCTCTCGAGCTCTGCATTTGTATCTTCTTTGAAAATTGTTGGAGAAGGGATCAATTTGTTCTCAGTTTGAGAATTTTTTTTTTGGGGGGAATTATGGGTTTATGTGCTGATTCCTAAGAACCTAAAGAAATTAGGGTACTTGTCAAATGGGCCACAAATGTGTCTTTTTGAGCCGCCGTCAAAGAAATTGGAAACCCCTTTGGCTTTTATTGTGGGAAAAGAGATGGAAGTCCCATGGTCTACAAATGTTTGTTTTGAGCTGGTGACTCTATAAGTTCACTTTGGTTTAATTGCTTTTTTACAATTTCCCTTTTATCTATTTTTTTTCATAGGTAATTGTTGAAAATAAAGATTCAAAGTTAGGATTTATTTGTAATTTAGGCTATTTTAGGAATAAGTTAGATTATAACGGGAAGATTCATTAGGATTCTTTCCCAGATTTTGTTTCCTATTATTTAGGAAAGGATAGGTGTAGTATTCTATTTTCTCTCCTATTTTGCTGTATATATCTCTTGTACATACCATTCTGGAAAGTAAGAAAAGAGGAACAGATTCACAGGTTTTCTTTCACGGTTTTCTTCAGTAATATTTGAAAATTTATTATTAAATTTTTCTTCTGTTTTCTTCTGTTTTATTTGATATGCCACTGTTTTAATGTATCAACACTTATTTCCTCTCGTCTGTGTTTGGGTGCCATTTTCCTTATTTTGCATATTAAACACTTCAGAATTGTGGGAAAAGGAAAGAACCTCTTCTTGGAGGGTTTGAATTTTTTTTTTAATCTTGTGGTCTATTTACTATTTTGAACCTGTGTTCATGTACTATTAGCTTGGTTTAAATAGTCGCTATGCTATTATATACTTTATGAATATCAACTTGACAAGGCCAAGCCTGACAGGAGGTATAAAGTTCAATAGATCGTGGTGGCTCCATTAAAGGAGTTCAAATGGAAATTTGATTGGAAAGCCTTTCATGAGAATTATGTGAAAAGAAACGAACTTTCTTCTTGGAGTTTTGATTTTTTTTTGTTTTTTGAGTCAAAAGTCCATGGATCATGATTCTTATTCCTGTATGAACTGCAGAAGCTATTTTTTAGTTCTCTTACTTGTATCATCATTGACTACAATGGTATGAATTTGATTGAGAAGTGTTTGGTTATATGCCCCCCTGGGGGGGGTGATGGGGGTGGTGTTCTAGGAAAAAAAGAAAAGAAGTTGCTTCACCCTTAATTGCATTGTCAGAAAAGAAAAAGAAGTTGTATTTTTGGTTAAGTCTAGGCCTAGTCCAATATTTTTATTTTTGCTGTCAAATAAGAGTTGTCTCAGAGATTTTAGTGGGCATAGTCTATGACTCTATGCTTGTAATATCCAGTTAGCAAGTTGCTTCACCCTTACTTGCTAACACCTGGCAAAAATGATAATAGTAATCTTTCTGCCACTCTTGTTATGCATAATGTCACTGTCATCTATGTTCATTGTAAATTACTGTTTTGTGGGTGATGAATGTTTCCACAATGTCATCTGCAAGCCAACAATCTCTGTTTCTTCTTAAGGTTGGGGATTTTGTCTTAGAAGAGTTTGGTGAGATACTTGAAAGGACTACTAATAGTACAAGGAATACTATAATTGATGGCTATGATGTGGCTGCCTATCTACTAGTGCCTAGTATATTTGTTGCTTTTAATACAAAGGAAACTTTTGTACTGGCTGAATGCTCTTTAGCTCTATCCTTGAAGACTCTTCTGTTCCATAACTTTCTGGCAAAATAAGAAAGAAATGAAGATTTTATTGTACTGCCGTTACTTTCTTCTGGGAGCAAGTCACAGAAGTTGGTGACTATCTGTTTCTTTGTTCATGTATTAATTACATCATTTTCAAATATGTAATGACTGGTTTGGGTTAATCATACATAGTAATTGAAGTGTCTCTTATAATCCCTATTCTGCAAGCTGATGATTCTAATTGGTGTTAAACTGTAAGGACCACTCCTCTTTTGCAAGCTGTGCCTGAGATTTTGGTGGGGAGTAGATTAGGCTAATTTACACTAATTTTAGTGGCCTTTTGTTTCTTGGCAGTTCAAATGCTTTTGTGTGCCTCGAGACATCATAGTTTTTCTTCATATAAAAGAAAATATAAGGTTTATGTTCAACTGCCATTTTCTTAATGCTTAATAGATTCCTGTTTAGGTGTGTTGTTGCAGAAGGTATTTCTACTCAGAGCATGGAATTGGGAAGCGGGTGTAGGGCGAATCCTTGACTTGTTTTTTGACATGATATTGTAGAAAATGTTACAATTCTAGGTTTCTGCTTTATTGGCAAAAATGATACATTTCTAGGTTTTGAATCTATTATTAGAAGCTTGGTTGGGTGCCAAGCAATCTGTTGGCTAGATTACGTGGGCTGATAAAGAATTTGCCATATTTGTTATTAAAAGAAAGCTGTTTCTGTAGAAAAATATCTGTAGCTGTATTCATATTTTAAAAATATTGTCTCAGAATTTAATATATTCAATTCCCAATTCTCTGCCCTATTGAAGTCCTTAAAATTGCAGGAAACATCTTTTGCAGATAGTTTCATATATTGTCCTGATTTTAAGGCTTGACGTGATATGATCAATTCCTACAAGATTGGGAGTGGAATATAGAATGATATATTGGAAATCATAGTTTGTATATAGATGATATATCAGATATCATAGATCTACATAATCCGAAAATAAGGAAGAACTGATTCCTTTAATTGATAAAGTGGTTCGACATACGTAATCCTAAAGGACCTAAATACGATGACAAGTTGAATTCATATCACTTGAAGAAAGATTACTATTGCTGTTAAATTATTATCTCTCGATTATTTTGGAGACTACAGTATGTTTCTATAGTATTTGGAACCATTTACTGTAAACAAAATATTGCTACAGCTGTTCTCATATCTGCAGGGTTGAAGTCACTTAATCAGCCATCAAATCGACATTCAGCTTAAGTTGAATGAATTTGAGGATTGTATAAACAGCCATTGTCCCATTAAAATGTCTCTAAGCAACAATAGCTTGTGAGCCAAGTAGCCAACCATGCCTGTTCTAGTTGGGTTGATGACCCATGCTACCCGTCAGGTAGGATTTTAGCTGGCTCTGATGCTAAATGAGCACTTTTGTATCTCTAGAATGTAGTTCCATTGGAGATTGCCTTTAGCATAGGAACATGAGAATTACCGTCATTGTTTTCACAAACAGAAACCGTTCTTGATTGATGAGGAGCTAATTGATTCATCTGGAAGATGCTAATGAACACTTTTGTGTTTCTTGAATGCAATTCCAGAGGAGATTAGCCTTCAGCACAGGAACATGAGAATTACCGCCGTTGTATTCACAAATAGAAACTTTTCTTGATTGACAAGGAATTTATTGATTCCTCTAGAACACGCTGATGATCACTTTTGTGTTTTTGGAATGCAATTCCAGTGGAGATTGGCCTTTAGTACAGGAACATGAGAATTACAGCCATTGTATTCACAAACAAATTCTTTTCCTGATTGACAAGGAACTTGTGATTCCTCTAGAACATGATTTCTTTGGTTGCAAGTATTATCAAACTTACCCATTGGAATTAGAATCGGAAGAAACAGAAATCTGGCCACTAATGCTAACTAGGAAGAGAATCATGAACTTAGTAAGATGAATTAGCCACGGGCCCGAAGCATTTTCTTTGCAATGGGTTTGGGAGAGAAGCCCATTCAAACAGATCCCACCAGAAAGTAAATGCCCGGCACAAGAAAAAACAAAAAACATCCACGTGTTGTGAGAAGCGAGCAGACAGGTGTTACTAATCGTGTGACTGTTGCTAAACGTTAGAGAATCCTGGACAGAAACTATGAGAAGAAACTCGAAAAAAAGGGGGCAAAAGGTGATAAAATAGATTAAAAGATAAAAAAATAAAAATAAAAAGGGAAAAAAAATAAAAAAAAAAGGGGAGAAACTTTATAAATGCTGAAATGATTCATCAGTGTGCAGTGATAGCGTATGGTTTCCGCTATTATTATATGCCTGGTTTAAAGCACATATTATCAACCTTCACTCTTATCCCTCACCGTCATCGCTGTTCTTACTTACCATCACCGTCACCGTCACTTGTCTCTTTGTCTTCTTCTTTTCATCTTCCAAATCCAGATAACCTCAGTCGTTTCCTCACGGGTAACTGTCCCTTTTTCAAGATGGAGGTAACCCCAAAAATTCTGCCTTTTTATATTTTATTATTTGATTTTGTTGTTTGTTGGTTTTTGTTGAGGACTTTGAGATTGGATTATACTCAGTTCCTTTCTTTCTTTCTTTTTTTTAATGGAAAAACAACTTGACTTTGGGATTTTTATATTTTATTATTTGTTGGTTTTTGTTGAGGACTTTGAGATAGGATTATACCCGGTTCCAATTTTTTTATTAATAGAAAAACAATTTGATTTTGGGTTTTTAGGAAAGATGTTTTGAAATCGTTGGTTGAACTTACAGATTGTTTTGGAGTGTTGGAAAATTGTAAAATGATGAATTCAGTGACATCATCTGAATTTATGATGCTTTAGCCATGACGGTTTCTGATTTGAAGAATTGATAGTCGGGCTTGTTGCTGGTCTGAAATAGTCAGACACCTCGCCTGGAAAGGCTCTGGTTATGCGTGCAAGCTTTCAGGGGAGGGATATAGTGAGCAGGGACTCTTAAATACAGTGATTTTGCTGTTAAGAAATTTAATGAGAATGGAAACTGATTGCTGTTTTTGGAAAATTGATTTATATAATGGTTATGGGTTAAGTTAAGCTGTGGAAATCATCAATAGATGGAGCTTATCCTTGAAACTGTACTATGGATTCGATCTCAGAGTTTATTTGGAGCTTCTTCTTAGTTGTAATATTTTAAAGGACTTTTCTTTAGTCTGGATAATGTAATTATTTATGGTACGAATTGACCTTGTGATAATTGGTTATCTGGTCAGTTAGGATTTTGATATGTATTTGTCTATGAATACTTCTTTCATCTTTTGTCGCTGAGAAGCTTCACCACGGATGAATTGGTTTTGGATTTTGAGACGTGGTCGTCTATGGGTATGTCTTTCATTTGTTGTTACTAAGAAGCTTCACCTCGGATGAGCTGTATTTTCAGGGAATGGTACCATTTCGAATGGCGCTTATTGTGTCATCTGTTATGACAATGATAACCAGTCGTGCCCATGCCTGATGGGCATTGACCCCAAAATACAGCTCATAGTCACCCCTGAAGTGGAGGCCATGGACGAGAAGAGATCTACGTTGAAAATCTCAAGTTCAAGTGTTCTTGCAGAGGTTGATGCATCTTTATAGGTTTTTCCTTGTAAAACACTGGTTATGGGCATTCTAGAACTGGCGTTGTATGCTGCCGAAACAACTTGAGTTCGATATCTAAATGCTCGCTTTCTTGTATATTATGTATTACTTAACAGATAGCCAGTGGCTTTTGGGCCCCATTTGCTGACTTTTGGTTTGAATGTAAGTTATATTGTATTGAAACTGATCTTTTATAATTTACAGCGATACTGGAGTGGAAGTGGTGTCAACAAGAATAAAGCGATGGTGGAGCATTTGCAGCATTATGGAGTGATTACATCAAAAAAGGTATCTGAAGTAATGGAAACTATTGATCGGGCTTGCTTTGTGCCAGATGGTACTCCACCTTATGTTGACAGCCCAATGGCAATAGGTTACAATGCCACTATTTCAGCACCTCATATGCATGCAACATGCCTTCAATTATTGGAGGAGAATCTGAAACCTGGCATGCACGCTTTGGATATTGGTTCTGGTATTTTTCCTCTGCCATATAGCATCTCTGTAATATCAGCATTCATTGTATCTTCTAAAGCGCTCCTATCTGTTATTAATGAACTTTCTTGCTTTTGTGTATCTGCAATTTTATATCATAATGATGAAAACCTTTTTGAATGTATAAAATTGGTGTGGATGTATGGTTCTTTAGTACCTTGGTGGATGATTTGATTAGGGTGGGTACCAATGGGTAATGGTTACATGCCTATCATTTTGCGCCATTCTTTAAAAATATACATATATATAAATCCTGCAAATTAGCTAAAGCATCCTTGGGATATCATGCCAGTTAAGAGTGATGGGACTACCTTGCAGTTTTCAGTAGTGGTGTAAGAAAGACTGAGAAAGTCCTTGCATGTATATTTCTGTAGGAACTGGATATTTGACAGCATGCTTTGCCTTGATGGTTGGACCACAAGGTCGTGCTGTGGGTGTCGAGCACATTCCTGAGTTGGTGGCTTCATCAATCCAGAATATTGAAAAAAGTGCAGCGGCTCCATTGCTGAAAGAAGGTTCTCTCTCAGTGCATGTTGGTGGTATGTCTTTAGCAATTCTCAATTTACCTTGTTTGGTAAGGAACCTACTATTTAAATTGAAAAAAAAAAAAGAATTATGAAGTGGAACATTACTAATCGGCCTATAGAATACTCAAGTAGGGAACCTAAAACTGTACCAAATCACTATGAATATTTCTGTGACTTGTGTACGAAGAACATATAAGATCCCTGGTTCTGCTCTCAACTTAATGATATTATCTTCTGTGAGGCTTATCAAAGAGATAAATATACCAATCCAGTAAAAGCACTCCAAGGAATTGTGCTTCAATTGAATGAGAAAATACATAGTAGAAAGCTGTGTGCATTCGTACTATTTGTTAATTCTATTTATTTATTTTTTTCCACACATTCTGGTGCAGTTGATTTAATTTTCTGTTTTCAGTTAACTGGTAAAATGGAAATCATTGGCTTTGGGTTACTCTTAATCAATTTATTTTCTTGTTGGACATGATAACTTATACATTATGTCATTAATATAGATGGAAGAAAAGGTTGGCCAGAGTTTGCTCCCTATGATGCAATACATGTCGGAGCAGCAGCCCCAGAAATTCCGCAGGCACTTATTGACCAGTTGAAACCCGGAGGCAGAATGGTGATTCCAGTTGGTAATATATTCCAGGATTTGAAGGTGGTTGACAAGAACCAAGATGGCTCTCTTAGCGTCTGGAGTGAAACCTCTGTTCGTTACGTCCCTCTTACCAGTCGGGATGCCCAGTTGCGGGGCTGGTGAGGTTGATTTCTTTTTCACTTGAAGATGGTTGGCAAGCTTTTGGTTATAGGACCAGGTTGGAATGTGGAACAGAATCTCACTCTAGTCCAGTATCATTGTGGGTTTTTTTTTTCTCCTCTAAATTTCCTTGTATGTGTGTGTGTGTATATATATATAAATAATAAGCAAGTTATGCAAGGTTGTTTAGTTTCCATTCACAAGACCGGTGCATCTCCAATCTGTATATGCTTACGCATTGTGTCCAATCTTGTGGTTGTGGGAGTCGCTGGTGCTCAAATGCCAACAATTCGGTTTAAAGCTGGTTGACTAACAACGAATAAGGGGCAGTTCATATAATATGTGAAGACTAAATGGCCGATTGCATTAGTCATTATTATTAGCAGGCAGTAAAGTTGATGTTACACAATGTCGTTACATATGAGATCATAATCTCGTGGATCATGTCCGCGTGTGAAAAGCAGGCAACACTAGTCTCCTTTTTTCTTTCTTCCGACTGGAACCATACTGGATTTTCGAAATTGAAGAAAGTCTTCTGTATCTGCAGTCGAACAACTTGATTGCTGTAAATACAGCTACTGTAACCAACCAAACAGAACTGGAGGGCTCGATTTGTCAGAAGTTTGGTGCTCATCTGAGGCAGGGAATCCGATGCTAAGTGCCAACCCATGGTCGTCGAAAAAGAAAGGGTTGAAAAGAAAAGTGTGGGTGTTTGTTCGTTCGAAAAATTACATGCAAAAGTGAGATAAAAGCCGGTTTCTAGGCTGAATGGTATTTGTACTGACACAAGACTGAACTGATACAGAGACCCAGCTCAACAAACTCGGGTAGTCCGGTCGTGAGAATAGCCTCTGCTCGGACTTGGCCTGAATGCCACATGGAACCACCGTCCCGATGCCGAATTAATTAACGATGAAAATTAAACTAAACGAAGTGTCATATAACTGCGGCTAAATATTTGCCAATTACTATTGTTACTTTCTATTGTAATATAATGCAGCTGTGAAAAGCAAAATGAAAAAGCCCCACTGACAGCAAGAGGATGAGAGTGCGACGTTGAGCAACATTGTCATCCCAATGGAAGATCAAAATTTTCCGGCAAAGAGCACATTAGAGGCAGTCAGCGATAATACCCCTGGGAGAGAGCTGATTACAAAAGCTCTACAGCAAAATGGGTGTCAGCTGGAAGTCTCACATCATACAATTTTTTTAATTTTTTTTTTGGGAGATGTGGAACTATAACTAAAGAACAATTCTAGCAGAGTATCAACCCTGATAATAATACCTCTGTAAAAAATAGCATCAGTAAATCATGATTTACAAAGTCTTCCTACATTGTCCAATCAAATTTTGAAAAACCAAAAGTGATGTGATTTCAGCTTTCAACTCCATAAGCAAATTTTCCATTAAACTATCTGGCAGAAACTAAATCTCATTCAAAAAAAAAAAAAAAAAAAGATAGTGAACCAGGACAGAGAAAGAGGGAAGAAAATAAATAGAGACCACCACTAGCAGACCTTGAATCTATGACATGTCATGTTCGGTCAAAAGGAACTGCGTCTTTGTCTATCCTCTGCAACATTTACTCTGATTGCTCTCCCATCCAGATTCTGCAGATTCAAGAAATATGGTTATAAACAAACAAGAATCCAGAAATTGTATCTTTCATTTTTTTTCCCTCCAATATCAATTACATGAGCTTTAATGAATACAGTTATGAGCATTTTCATTTGTTGGTCCCTGCACATACACTGCAAAAGAAAATGAACTTTGGAATCACTTATTCAAACTGAGGAATACCTGTCCGTCAAGAGCAGCAATTGCGTCATTCAATTCAGTCTCACTAGACATTGTAACAAAGCCAAAACCTCGTGAACGTCCAGTCTCCCTGTCATAAACAACCCGGGCATTCACCACCTTACCATGCTCACTAAAAACTTGCTCTAGACGAGCATTATCCACTTCCCATGGCAGGTTGCCCACATAGATTCTAAAACCAGGCTCAAACACACGAGGCGCGCGTTCAGGCTGTGTTCCTCTTGGAGCAGCTTTATTTACCGTCAAAAGCCTTCCATCTATGTCCTGTTAAAATTAGAGAAGCAACTTTGTAAGCAAAGTAACTCTACTTTGAGTGTGAGTGCATGCTGGCACAAGTAGACTTCTTAAGTATTGTATACGGGGAAAAAAAATGTCACATTAGCAAGTTTATCTTCCAGTGTATGTCACTGCTATATTGATATAAAAATTTGTCTCAGCTTTTATGTGCCAAACTAGTATGAAGCAAGTAGGGTAATGGTTATAGCATTTTTCAGAGCTTTCACTCTGCGACAAGCATATTTAGCAAGCCTACTCTTTAGAGCTCCTCTTACACCATGAATTGCAGCCATATGGAGAAAATGTCGAACATTGGGCATTTGCAGGTAACTCAAGTAATCACCGTATTTCAAAATTAAGAACTAACGAAATGTGCACCAAAAAGTTAAATGGATAATTCTTATATATATTTTTTTTAACTGATATCAAATCAGAACTAGAAGAAAATATTAAAGGACCTTTATAAGAGTGAGATTATGGAAGCCATAGTGAAAAAAGTACAAGAATGCTGCCAAAAAAGCAGAAACCTAGAATCAGAATGCAAGGTAAGACATTGGACGTAGCACATAATCACCATTAAATTGTTTTTCTCATAATTGAAAATAGACATATATGGCAGAATAAATATCCTTTCTAACCATACGGTAAATTAACTAGAGTAATAATGGAGGTCCATTGCGGTTAAGGAATACACACATCTTCAAAAGAATTAAAAGGAAGAAAGCTAGGACAAATCTATAAGAGAGAACATTTAAGATCAAATGAAAAAGCAGTTTTTAAGTCAATCATGCACATGCAAATCCAGCTAACTGGTCCAACAGATATACAACATGGAATGATTAACCAGGGGAAGAATCCCTAAGGTTTCCTTTTGATTTACTTTAATGTCATAGCACATTTACGATAGGAGAGTAAAATAATTGGCAGAAGTTGCTACAAGTATTAATATTCAACAAGAAGGGCTTCCCCCATTCAATAAAATATTTTGCTAACTCCATTGAACTAGATTGCACAACCAAAATACACAATATGGAAGTACATAATCCTTCTTCATTTAACATCTTGACATGCAGAAATTACTGACTGACGCCAAAAGGTGCTACTTGGACTAAACAAGGAAACCCAAACTTACATATCTGTGAAACATTTCCACAGCCTTTTCAGCTTCTTCAACAGTACTCATTGTCACGAACCCAAAGCCACGACTCCGATCAGTCTCCCTGTTGTAAATAACCTGCAACAAAGAAACATAAAAAACAGCACATACCCACATATGGAAACCTTGATTACCAAATAAAAAATGGAACTTTACCTCGGCAATCTCGACAGTTCCAGCCTTCTCAAAAAGCATAGCAAGCTTTTCACTATCAACATCATAGGGCAAGTTCCCAACAAACAACTTAGCATCCTCAGGTGGTTCCACAAATTCCTCTTCCTCAAAAACGCCCTCTTCACCACTCTCCTCCTGCCTTTCACCAGCCTCAACAACTGTGTCTTCGCCTTCGGGTTCCCCCCAATCAGATAAATTCCCTTCGGTTTCATCGGCTCCTTGATTTTCCCAATTAGGTTCTTCTTCCCCATTCTCTTCTTGTTCTTGTTCAAGAGTGATGGTGGTGTTATCTTTGTCTTCTTCTTGGTCGGCCCAGTCCGACGTCTGGGCAACGAAAGTCGTGAATGAAGAGAAATGGGTAGTTTTTTTTAGCTTAAAGGAGAAACCTTTCGAAGATAAGGAGGAGTCTGAAAGGTGAAGCTTGATAGGTCTGGGTCTGGGGTGGATAGAGAAATATGGGTTTCGGGCGAAGATAGAGGGCGGCGAAAGTAGAGAAGTAGAGTCCGCCATCGATGATAAGGGTTTCAATACAGATGCTGTTGAAGAAGACATTTTCACAGAGAGGAAAAGGGTTTAGACTTCAGAGTTCAGAGGAGAGCTCTAAGGATAAGGGGTAGAATGGTGAGAGAGAGGACTGGGAGAGGAGAGGTTTAGCAAGAGAGAGAGAGAGGCAAAGGGTAAATCGGTTGCACAAGTGTTGTGTCTATGTATGGTCCTAAATGGCCTCACAATTTTATGGGCCTACTGAAAAAATATTGCTTCAGGATTGCTGATATTTTCTGAGAGGCCCAAAATTTTATTCAGTGTTGTTTTTATTTTTGAAGTACCTAATCAATCTTCTTGTTTAAACAAGCTAGATTTCAGGTAACACAACAAACATATTGATTGGATTTACGATAAAACAAAAACAAGATGAAAAGGAAAATCATTAAAAAGAAAAAAAACTTATTAAGATTTGTTTTCACACAGAATCCTTTCTGCGTAAAAAAATGACAATTTCATGTTGCTTCAAGAGCAAGTTCCGGAGTACACCGATGCAGAGTCCTAGGATCTATAATGCATGCAATTCAATAAACAATTTGAACTTCTCTGGACTTGCATTCACCTTGGCGCTGGAATGTAAGTAGGCTGTCTTGGGCATTGTCTAAGAATTCCTCCACTTTTCTGTCCACAGCACAGGATTTTCTTTTTTTCTTTTTTTTTAAATTATTATTGGAATGGGCTCCAAGACGGCTATATCCTCATACTTTAGCATTTATGGTACATCCAGATGAATCATTAATGCAGCTCAAAGCTTCTAGTGCTCCTCCTGAGTTGTACATGTCAACCAATCCAATTGGAGCAAACTGAATGTCTGCTAGCCCCTCTGGGAGAAGTTTAAAAGCTTGCCTGAATTGAATGCATATACTGCACAATCTGCCCCTCAAGTTTTCGCCTTGAAACTCTTCTACAGAATCAATGTCCAGAGGACTGGGGTGGCTCATATATAGCACCTTGTATTGGAAGCCAAAATCCTCCCCTTTGGCAATTGAAGGCTCCTGCAATCCCCAATAATTTGTTCAAGTTCCAAATTTTCAGGAGATTGCAATGTTACAGGCAGTTAGTTAACTTCTTTATAGGTGGAAGCAAATTCAATTTCTATTGCATCATTCATATTACCTATTTCTATCCGTGACTGGATCATTAAACAAACAGTCAAGGGTAGGTCAGTTGGCCGGCGTATCTAGCTCTTAGGATAGAGCCATTGGGCAACACTAGTTTCGTGATGACTTTAAAATTGTTGCTGTGTAGTGCATCACCGGAAGACAAGTATTATATTAAAGGAATATTATCAGTAAAAAGATTTTCTTTTTTGCATAGCTTGATCAGAGCTTAATATAAATGCATCTCTGGCTCACCTGACCTGACAATTACATGGCAACCACCCAATGCTCTTGCTGCAGCATAAAATTCAGCAGTATAATGATCACTCTGAAAACGAAGAAATAAACACACATTTATGGATGCTACAAATAATTTATAAAAGATAACTAGCATATTTATACTTGATAACTAATGTTGATATAAGGTATTCAATGATATCAATCAAAACGCTTATTATAAATAGTTATTAGGCGAAACTGAAGTCAGGTTTTATAACCTGGAAGTTTTCTATTAGAGTAGTGGCACCGAGCATTTCTTGCCCATTCTGGACATCAACTTTCACTCCATCAACACCACAACTCACAGGATAGCTATGATAATCGTTGTAAAAGTCATAGATGTTTGAGGGGTCAATGATCTCAACTCCATTTTTCCATGCTGTTCAAGGTAGGACATACAATATTTCTCATGTTTCCAGGGGAATGAACCAAATCTGCAATTTCTGGTTCGTACTTTTTCATTGTTTCAAATGACGGAAGTACACCTCCCCACTAACCAAGCACAGCATGCCATGCATATGCCAATCTGCAATCTGCAGGTGTCAATCATAAGACCATCTCAGTGAATGCAGTAAGGGTTAACATAGTTCTCTAGGAAGTAAGAAGAGACTAGAGCAAGAACATTACTTTGGTCCATATTTCTTTTTGATGGTTTCGACATTCTCACTGAGATCGAAGCGTATGTCTGCTGAGCACAAGCCTGTGAACTTAGAAGAAAATTGACTAATCTAGATACAAGTCTACGGATCAATACATGGAGCAAAAATGTATTTAGTCTACTCACTACCAAAGATCACGGAATTTCTAGGGAGAGAATCCATATACAACGAAGTCTTACCTTGGTTCAAAAATGGTAAAATTCAATTATAATAAATTTGTCATACATTTGTTTTTATCATGTTTAAGATAGAGAATCTCATTCAAACAGTTAGATCATTTTTCTATCACCTTTGATCCCATCATCCATTCCTACTGGATCAACTCTAGTACAAGATGCATCCCAGGTGTTCCGTCCAAACCAATCTACCATGTGGGAAGCTGTATTGAAACATTAATATATTTGGAATTTTACTTTGATAAAAAAGTTTCGTTTAAGAATTAAAGATTTCCGGTTATCGCACCATCTTGTTCTCTGCAGCGGAAAGTACATTTTTTCTGCTCTAATATCCTGCAAAAATAAGCAGTGAAAACCTTAAAACGTCACCTAATGATCGTTGGAGCCCTTATTCTTGAGTATAAATTACATGATTTTTTTAGTTGCTTCGGTTAACTCCGTCTTTATAGTAACAATTAAGACAAAGTAACCTGTCCAACTAATCTTGGACAAATTTTGGTGTTTAATATCGAACTTGCTCCAACGAAAGCTGAACCATTGATTATTGGTGTAACCTGATATTATCAGGAACTTGAGTCAAACACAACCTTGCCGCGCGCTGCAAGGCGGCTATCTTTGATGCACGGTGTGCTGGTGATTGCCATTTTTCTTTTATTCTATAGCCGAGGTTCCTTTGGATACCACTACATAATAAAATGAAGGTGTTTCCTTAAGTGGCTACTAAGATGGGATGAATGTTTTGCCAACTCTGGAGTGGGTGGCAAGTGTAGATAGAAATAAAAGCATCCAGCGGGGCCTTCATGGTCTTAGACCCGCAGCAAAAGGCCATGAAACCGCCCGTGCCTGTAGGGATTGGCATGCAAGTGATCTTCCCCATCTGTCTAAAAAGTACTTATCCGGCTTCCAGACAATATTGGAAAAGAATAGGCATCCACTTTTCTGGTATAAACGACAATGTTCTTCCCACTTAATACCTTATCAAATTTGGGAAACAGATCAACCGCTTAACTGGCATTAAGCAGCCACACCAATGTTCCCATTTCCCAAGTCCCACCCGATTGGACAAATGAAGAAACAGTGGACAGACTCCTTTGCTCTTTCATAATGAATCAATCATTCATTATCATCTAATTACAATAAAACAAATTCAATATCTCAATAAACAAATTCAATATCTCTGAATGTACATTCACCAGGAAGTTTAATTGTCAATAGTCCATCTTCAGAGTTGTAGGTGAATTCCTCTTCCTTCGTGTCAACCATACAACACTTTGGTTTAGTGCTCGAGTACGCTCCAAATCGTCCACAGCCTTTGCCTTTTATTTTAATTACGTATTTGGATAGATCCATAATGTATTCGAGAGATTCTACAGCTCCTCCTGAGTTGTACATATCAAGCAATCCTATTGGAGCAAATAAAAGATCCTGGCCAAGAACCTGTTCAGACAATATTCAAGTGAATTTCAGTGTACTTGAACCAAAAAGAATCAACAAGATCAGAGCATTGTTACTTTACTGACCTTGATAGGACAGATTGTATATATTTCACATTTGAGAGTGGCCAAGGACACTTCAAGATTTCCTTTCTTTGGCAATTTAGTAAGAACTCCTACAAAACAAACGATATACCAATTAATATGAAAATCTGTTTAATTAGTCATTGAGGCCAAGATGAGATTGAAATTCACCTGAATTGAAGGCATACACTGCACAATCTCCATTCCAGTTTTCGCCTGCCACCCTTTCAAGAAATTCAATATCAAGGGGACACACATGGCCTGAAATGGATAAAGGTGAAGCTGGTTTGCGGTGCATGTCTTCTTTCATTGGCCAACTTCCAGCTCCTTGGCAATTAAACACACCAATGACTCCAGATAATTTATTTAAATTCCAAATCTTCAACAGACTGCAAAAGAATTGTTGTACATCATGATTTTAGTGAAAACACAGAGAATCAATTATTGGAGTTAGAGAATGATGTTATCCTGAAATTTACCTTTTTCCATCCATGACAGGGTCTTCAAATAAACAATCCCGAGTAGGACGTCCAGCATGTCTGGCTCTTAGGACAGACCCATCAGGCAACACAAGCCTTTTGAGAATTTTAAAATCATGAACCCCTGGCTTGTCACTGTGATTGTATGTAAAGATCCAAAAGAATTTACAACTCATTTGTTATCAGCAATAAAGCATTCAATTATCCCCCCCCCCCCCCCCCGACCCCCAACAATGTGAAATGCATGTAAAATAAATAATCAGCCAATATGGCTCACCTTACATAAACGGCACAACCACCCAATGCTCTGGCTGTGGCATGAAACTCTGCAGTTTCATGTTTGCTCTGAAATGAAGAAAGCAATATACTTAGATTTTGTGACTTGTAGATATAAGATGATTTCACTGCCATTTGAAAAGCTTTCTGCCAATAGTATATCAAATATATTAAGCTTGGACAAGTTCTGGAACCTCTAACAAATATAGAAGTCTGCGATAGATTGTTTCTTAGTACTGATCATTTTGTTAGTTATGCCTAATCTTTTGTATCATTCACGAGATCTTAGAAGGTTTTTCTACTTGAAATAAAGCAGGTTCACTGATCCAAAAGAAAACCTTCGGGTAGAAAGGGAAGATGTCTTACTTGAAACATGTCCCAATCTGGCACCACAATCTCCCCTAGTAAAAGACTGTTAAAAGCAACAGAGGCGATATGCAAAGTCTGAAATGTTGGCTCTCCTGGCATGAAATCTTCAGATGCTCTTGCAACTGCACTCTTCATTGAACTGACAATAAACAATCACTCCAAATGAAAATTATCACATATTCTTGCTCTGGGAAAAAAAAAAAATCCATATTTGTAATTAATGTTTCTAGAAGAAAACAGACCTGTATAGTGAGTACGAGTTGTGACTCATGCAGCAAATCAGGTTATTGTCTTTAAAGTTCCAAGCAACTGATTGCTCAAGTGCTTGCTGATATTGTCTGGTCAACAAAACTCGTCCACCATACCCAGAACCCAATGTTTCCATCAAACTCTGAACATCTACCTTAACTCCATCGACCCCACTGTTTGCAAGGTAGCTATGGAGATCATTGTAAAAATCAAAGATTTTCTGCGGATCAATAATTCCAACTCCATATTTCTCCAAGCTGTCCATTGCAATGTCTCTAAGATTTCCAATGTTTCCAGGAGACTGAATAGGGTAAGCAAGCTTTGGGTTGTACTTTTTCATTATATCAGATGACGGGAGTACTCCTCCCCAATAACCAGCTAAAGCATGCCACATGTAGACATATCTGCATTAATTGATAAATTCCCCATTGTTAAATTAAGTACTGTAAGACCTGATTGCAAGTCTCTCAAGAAACAATTTCAGATTTTATTTTGGAATCTTACTTTAATCCATATTTCTCTTTAATTTCATCAATGAACTCATGGAGGTCATTGCATGAATTATCAGACCCCGAACTGTTAAACTTACAGTTTTCTTTAATATCTACCAATCTGATAGCAAACCTACATGTTAACAAAAGAAGAAAGAGGCACGGTTAACAAATCAATAATCACGGTTTCTTCAAACTGCAATGAAACTTTGATAATTACAAGAAGACACTTACTGTGTCCCTTTGATTAGTGGTTCACCATCTTTGCAAAATTCATTTATTGTCTCTTGCCATCCATCATCAATGACTAGAAACCTGGGTGAGCATCCACCTTCCAAGAAACTATTGAGCAAACAGAACATAAATGAATGATCATGTACCTTGCTAGAAAAATTACAGAAAAACGAAACAGGAGTTTCTTATCATACCTGTGAAGGCCTTCTTTGATTCCTTGGGGATTGACTTGTTTATAGAATGCATCCCACGTGCACCATCCAAACCAGTCTAAATGTCGAGGGATCTATCAATTGAAGCATAAAAATCCATTAATTGGAATGAAATTCCAAATAAACAAGTGCCTGAAATTTTGAGGATATGAATCTATACCTTCTTGTTTTCAATGTGACTGAAAGTACCCTTGTGCTTCTCCAATATTCTACAAAAATAAATAATACAAAAGAGAAATCAGTCTGTGATAATTACTAAGGATAACATTAACTATTCTTGAACAGGAGAGTGTACACATATATATACTTGATAGAATCTTTAATAAGCTCAAATGGATTGTCCCCTGAATTAATGAACACTGCTTCAAATGCCTCAGAGGTTTGGACACCGCCATCCCCTGAAGATTTAAACAATAAAAGAATCCAAATCAAACTATTATTTAAAAGGGAAAAAGAAAAAAAAAATTGAAATGTAGTTGGAATTAAATGGTAATCGAACACTGATAGAATAGGCAACTAACTAACCACTCTCGACGCAGAACTGGAGGTCGTTAGTGGGAATCCCTTGCAAAGTTGCCCTGAATTGTCCATCCAAGACTGGCAACAAAAGAATGTAGAAAGTGTTATCTGAAGCAGCATCAGCGTCCAAGGGAGAGTCTTCTCTTGCTTCCAAGAGAAGCATTTGGGTCTCCATTGGAACTTCACTTGCAGATTTTCCAACCCTCGGTATCATCCACCAGATTTTGAACCTGAAGAGACACAAGAACCTGTATCCACTGCAGTGGCCACGATCCATTCCACATGCAAAGCAAAGATTAATCATAAACATGCATGCCCACACACAGAAACTGAATAAAGAAATTGATAAGCGAAGGAAAATAAGAAGAAACTTTCGAACTTACTCAGGAAGTACTCCAAGCGTAAAAACATGGCGCGAGCTTGGAGGTGCCGCTGAGGTTGCACCAATGAAACTTGAAGGAGAAACGACGACGTTTTGAGGAACTCCGGTCAACACCACGTTGCCTCTGACCATGAGGCAGCCATCTTTGATGGTAGCCTTGGCAGTAACCGTCATCACTATGACTCTTTATCTGTCTTTGAACTTTAATCTACGCTAACAGCAGAATTAACAATGCAATGCACCGGTGGAGCTTTTAAAGATCGAAACAAACGAATTAAGCCTCCTTTGGTTTGACAAATGGTGGAACCGTTTAAGTGTATCGAAATGAGAAAAAGAGAAGGAAAAGAATGCTTATCGATCAAAGTTAACCCGGTCGAGTAGATGAGTCATATATATGTGTGTGTATGTATGTGTATATATATATATAGGCAAGTGCTAAGTTACATTCAATGTAACTTACACAATTCATCTCAACCACATAAAATTATATATATATATATATATATTACCAGGCACCTACTCACGGTGTTTTTTATTTGGGAAGTTTGACGTTATGGTCTTATACGTTCTTATATATATATATATATATCTATATATGGTTTCCTTTTTTAAACAAAGGTAACCTCAACAACATCCGTTATTAAAGTGTAAAAAACATAAATTTTTATAATTTAAAAATAATTTTTTATCTCTATTTTTTTATATAAGTGACATTATTACTATAATAAGGTGAGCATACCTTCATTAGAAAATAAATAATTATATATGTGTGTGTAATCATCTTCCGGTAATGGTATTTTCACTTTAACAAAGTGAGGATACTAATAAAAAATAAAAAATACAAATTTTAATATATTGAAATTTTGTGTTTTGTTGTATTTTATTGACTTTGTCACTAAGGATGTCTTTATTACAAGAAGGACTATATGTCTCCTCACGTGAGCACTTTTATTTATTTATTTTTCATACAAACAATATTAAGTCAAATGGTTTGATAGAATCATTGTAAATACGTTACTAAACTATTAAATTATATTGAATGCTGACTCTATTAAACTTTATTGCTTAATAAAAGATTCAGATTGAGAAAAATGACGGATGTAAATAATTTATGATATATACATATATATCATAATTAGTTGGAAATATGTAAATAACATAATGACAAGTAATGAATGAGAAAAGATTAGTAATTTAAAAATGTACAAGATTTTTTTTTCTTTTACTTATTAATTTAAATATTTATTTGAAAAACCATTTTATTTATTTATCTTTATTCAATCCAGCAGGCTAGGCTAAAGTTTAATTAATTAATAAAATGAAGTTGAAGAGAATTTGGAAAGTTCCAGTCTTCCAGAGATAGTTTCAACTTTCAAGCAGCAGATTTTTAATCGGTTCCGCCTTCCAGAACGGGATTCCATCAATGAATCACAAATGGTTTAAGACATTTTACATTTTGAATTGTTTATTTAATTCGTGCAAAGTATAAATCCAGACTATTCCAAACGGATCGGATTGCAGACCAGCTGAGGTGGAAGTGAGTAGGATTAAGGTTAAGGTCAAGTCAAATTTTATTATTATTATTATTATTATTATTATTATTTGGTTTTGGATTTGCTTTATTGTATTTTATTTTATTCAGAGAAGACTTTGCTTTAATGGAAAACGCTGGACGGAAAAAGAAAAATTGGGGCAAAATGTATACATATCAACCAAGCCTCAGCCAGATGAATTTTCGTGTCATTTTTTATGCTTCATTCATAATATATGTTCAATCTTGTGCAAGTAAGATTTATACTAGAACCGATAAAGCGTAATTTATTGATAGTTAAATTTAGTACGATTATTAAATAGATTATATTCGTATTAATCTAATTAATAATTATGTCAAATGAAGATAAATATTTTATGCAATGATACGATTAATTATATTATCAAAATATAAGTAAATAAATGAAAGAGTTATTGCCACACTTCAAAACTCCTCGTAAAACCACTTCTTTCATTTTAATCAAAGCAGAAATTACATAAAAGTACAGCAGTAATCTGTTTTCAGCTGCCTACCTTTTTGCAAGAGCTCAAAACGTATAACACAGAAAAATAATAATACGGAAATAAGCAACTTCACAATGAGTTTTTCACTCCAATATTTAGTTCCTTATTAGTAAAAAAAATCATAAAAACTTTTGAGCATAAGATGAATTTGAGAATATCAACAAATAACTCATTGGCTAAAGAAAACGAAGAACACACACATCATGTATGATGATGAAATTGTCCTGCTTATGAAATTAATTTGTAATTTTCTTTGTACCTCCCCACTTTTATGTGATTATAGTAAGAGATAAAAAAATAATAATGAAAATTACTACTCATAGTAGCTTTTTTTTTTTTTCTCAAGAAAAAAAGTCATGGATTTAAGCCGTACGTAGGAAAAATAGATTGAAAATAAGCAACATATATATACCAGAATGCAGGTTTTGTTTTTAAATTTTAATCTTTTTTCTCTTAACAAATAGAATTCGTTAAGAAGAAAGCGCCATATCACCCCCGTAATGGAGCAAACAAAATGAGGAGTTCTATTAGAGAAAAAGGATGAAAACGGAAGCAAAGGTGTTTAAGGAATGAAGGGTGTAAATAAAAATAACTAACTATTTTAATTATTTAATGGGGTTCTGTTAGGATTCGAGTTTTAAAAACAGATATAGGGGGGTGCCAATAGTTCAACTCAAAAACAAAAAAAAAAAAAAAGCCGAATGAGTTTTAGCCCAAAATCAAGTGTAATTGGGCCGAGTTGTATACAACATTCAAACTTGTCTCCTCAATTCAACTTCCTCCTATGACGATTGACTCACAAAATTATGAGACTTGAAAGTGTCCATGAACCATGAATGAATGCATAATTAAAATGATTCAGCTTTTCTTTTTCTTTTTTTTGGCGGGGCCGACTTACAACTTACGACTAGGGAATAGGGATGGCAAGAATCTATCGGCTAGGGATATGCGTATGACCAAGCCCCACTAAAAAAAAAAAAAACTTTTTTTTAGTAAAAAAAAAAATGAAATCACAACGTGGACAATTGTAAATGCATCAGATAATGATACATAAATATTTTAGTAAATCTTTTGATATTTCATAATTTTTTTTTTTAAATTTTAGATCGATAAAAAATTTTGCCTCCGTGGGATCTATTTCTTGGCTATGTCACTGCGAATGATAGACAGGGTGAGTCTTATGATAAGACTTGCAGATTATGAGGGAGTCCCACGTTAAAACCCACTGCTCAAATAAATTAATATGTCTGAAATATATAATTTTTTTCTCATAAAAATATAAAATAGACGCTTGCTTCAGCCAGTAGCATAAAATAGCGATTGACTCACTCTCTTGCTCTCTATAAGATTGATGCCTCTGCCTCAACATTTTTTTTTTTTAAAGTCCGAGAAAAAAAAATAGTAGTATTTTTGTTCCAATGCATTTTATGTTCCAATTGACTAAATGGTATTTAAAATTTAGGAAATAATTATACTCATACCACCCAAATTAATTGTATTTATTTATACAATTTCAAATAATGAGAAGCTTGCATTTCTAGTGAACTCCCGGCTAATTGATTGAAATTGAGTTAAGTGGGAAGAAGCTGGTGGGTTCAAGAAGCTTCTCCTATTTTGTACATCATGGCATGCATGCAATGAGAAGTGCCCAGCTGGAGACATCCTTCTCTCTTTCTTAAACGCAGCTACCATTTCTATGAATGACTGGTAGCCGGTAGCCATAGCGAGCTAGACAGCCTTGTTTTTGTCTCGAAACACAACCACCATTCAGCTGCAGCTTAAAAAAGACAGGGCGGTTTCATGATTCATGTGCGCATTAATCATCACTTGAAAAATAGTTTTTTGATTGTATAATTATTCGTGTAAAAGAGGAGTGCTCACTCACCTAATTGGGCGACACTTATAAAATTTTAGTTATGTAAAATCACATGCATCACATAAATAAATCTCCTACAATTATGGAGTCAAACTCCGCGCCAACCAACTAAGAACAACATGATCCAGATTCCAGTGCATCGATTCCTTCAACATGTCAAACTAGATCTTTTATTGCGTATTCCAAGCTTTTCTTATTATTCCATATTTCAAGTGTTACTATATTTATTCCATTTTTTTTTTTTTTTTGCGACAATAGAGTTGAGATTCAATGGTGGGTTACGAAGAGTTAAATATCATGATAAACCTGCAATTCACAACGATAATGGCTTCAAACCACACTAAGTGAATCGTACATGAGATGACTGTGCTACTATCAACAAAATGAGTTGAGACTCAATGCCTTTACCAATAATGTTATACTTATACTAATACACTGCTTGTATCCCAAACAATCATAATTTAAGATGTAAATTATGTTGGTTAGAAATCGTTTGTAGTGAAAATTATGGACCGTAATTTTCATATAACATGTAAAATTATCATAATTTAGAAATCGTATCTTTATTTTTTTCATATCTCCCAAGTCAAGAACTAGTCATCAATATTTATCTTCACTACTAACAGTCTTTCAGATTATGATTCAAGTTAGATATGCAATTAATATATGGGCGTCTTTATCACTACAAAAATAATTAGTAGTAGAAAACTTTTTTCTTCAAAGATAGAGAGAAAATTTTCTTTTTTCTTCATTTTTCTCTGTTCTATATATTGTGTCTTATCTGCTCTTTTGTGAAAAACTAAGCCTTTATATATTTTCGGTGGAAACCTTAGGCTCTTTATTTTATCTATTTTTAATTCTATTAAATCTAATATTTTTATTTAAATTAAAAGATAAAATAATGGCAAAAGTAGCACATTGTGTGCTTGTTATGGGTCCACCTTGTAAAATAACACAAGGCCCCTTATATACAAGTATATCAAATGGAGCTTTCCACCAAATAATATATTTATAATTTTGACCTAAAAAACTACTTATCTTGGTTATTCGTTCGATAGTGGTGCAGTCGATTATGTGAGTTAACTTTGGGATTATTTGGATACATAAATAGTGGCTATAATAGTTAGGACTGTAACTAGACTAACTCGATTATTTAATTCAAAATTTACTTCGCCAAAAAATTAGAACTAACCTCTATAATTGTATGTTATCGAGGATAGTGTTTTTGAATAATAATTCAACCTATGTCATATTGAGGTATCGTTTACTTTTTAGATTGAACTGAAAATCCTAAGGAGTGAAAATTTTGGGATTGTGAGTGTGGAGTGGGAGTGGTAGCGGTAGCAAGTTGTTTACTTACATTGAAATAGAAGTGTGGAATGAGAATTATAATTTTATTTATGTGTTTACTTTATCTTAGAGCGGGAGTAAATTGTTTCAAATTATAGTTTTACCCTTTTCAAAGAATTGTAGTTTTTAATTACAAAGTCATCAAAAACATATTTCTAAAATAAACTATTTATTTCATAATTAATTTTAATCATATAAGTTAATAATAATAATTAATAGTCCTAATTATGTAAATCATAAATTTTTTATTAATTTTAATTTTTATTATGTAAATTAAAAATTATTTATAAAATCAGCAAAAATAAAACATTATTAGCGATAATATAGTAAAAAAATTAATATTTTATTTGAGTAAACTATTTATTATTATTGTTAACTATTAATATTAAATAAATATAATATTATTAAAATTGAATAAAAATTAAAATATTATAAATTTAAATTAAAATATTATATAATAATATTATTAATTCTTTGTGAATATAATAATATTATTTTAAAGTACTTTTAACTTAGAATTAATGTAAATTATTATTTTGAATAAATGTAATATTATTTTATTTTATTTTAATAAATATAATTATGTTATATTTAAAGGGAAAGGTTAAATGAAAGAGTCAAAGAACTCTACACTCCCCACTCCTGCTCCAATAAATAGATACATCATGATTTCTTTACTGAACAATCCTTTTGTATCTCATCGTAAATTAAATTGATGCTTTAACTATCCAATCAATTTAACTACATCTTGTTCCTTGACGCTTATTGATTTCCTATAATGATAGTTTTCAACATACTAATTATGCTAACACACTTGGCAAGAGAAATTTATAATTAAGTTTCAAAAACTATTAAGAAAGGTGTTGCACAAATTCTGTATTTTTAATTTATAATTTCACTGCCCATAATTGCTCACACTAAGAAACCAGGTTATCTTGACTACAAATATATGTTGCACCCATAAGTAATTTAAATGGACAACAATCATAATCATGAAACTATAAATAATTTAAGATTTGGATTGGAATAAAATCAATGTCTATGAGATTTTATAAGTGTGACAGTCATTTCAAGATTAATTAAATCTCATATGTAATCTAGTTTAATGTAGTCAAACTACGTTAGTAAATTCATATATGATTAAGATACATCATTTAATGAACTCACTACAATGTAAACATAAAAATAGAGTGCAAACTCTATTTATCAACTGTGAACTCAATTTACTTAATTATAAGATATGTTATATTTATATATTTTGTAAATTCATATGTTGATTACATCAATACATATAATATGATTAAACATATTTTATTTAAAATACTTATGCAATTAAAATTTCTAAAAAATATCTCAAATATTTATTAATTAAAAAATGTATTTATTACAAATAATAAATAAATGTACTTTAAAGAGCACGTAATCCTAACAAATTATGTATATGTAGCATTACTCAATTTCTATATAATCACTATTGCAAATGATGAGAGCTGAAAATTAAGCTGACTGTTGAGGTAGACATACATTAGTTGAAATCTCACTCTCAAAGCATGAAAAAGGTGATAATATTTTAATCTATAACAATGATGCGCTTTCAAACTTTAAATTTCATACATAATGCACCAATGAATCTTTGGCCCAGCAAAATAACACTTGCACTTACAATGTTAAAAATAAGAGCTTGAGTCTCTATTAAAACACTACGACAGTTGATTTCAGTTTTCGTTCAATTGTCAAATCCTAAAGTTAATTACTATATTTTATGTAATGCTAATGCGTTTCACATGCAAAATAAAAATTATTGCACTGACAATATTGTGGAAGAGTCAATCTTTAGGGCTGGGTCAACTCTTTCATATAATTGAATAATTGATCCTCTTATCTTATTAAAAAAAATCTCATTATTTTTCAGTTTGTTAATGACATATCCAGCACTGTAGCTGCATACATGCATCATGTTCGGCTTTGAATGACAATGGCTTGTATACAAGCACAGCCTGGACCAGCAGGGAGAAATCTAATTCTCACGATCTTCGCACGTCTCCTGGTGGCTGACCGGATTTAACACGCTGACATAAGAAGTTAGCATATATTTTTCCTAGAAGAAATTAAACAAGAGCTCGACTACCAATTCTTAACTAATTCTATTAGTTTAGCTCAATAGAAATTAGAAAACTGGTACTATTAATCATTGCTATAGAAGTGGTAAAAAGTTGAGAATTATTAAATACTTGCCGACTTCAAGGGCTATTTTAAAACTGACTCTGCAGACTGTACGTGCAAGTTATCGTGATGTTAAAGGCCTGTTACCCTATTATTATTATATGGGGCACGTGTATGGTGTTTGTGCGAAGCGAAGTGACGTACATTGTGACAATTATTATCAATAAATGTTGTCCATATTTTTTGTTAAAAGGCCTCCCAGTCCCTGGCTGCTGGCTTTTGAGGTCTAAATTTGTAAACCAATTATGGAAGGAACAAACAACGAAGCTGCTGCTTTAAGCATCGAAGAAGGCCAAACAAAGGGATCTCAAAATCAAGAATCTGGCGCCACTTCAGCACACACCGTTGGCCACGGTCTGTATTATTGTTCCTTTCTTTACAGTTTCTGATCATATATAGATTTTTTTAAGAAATGTTTTGGAAGCAGGAAAATACTTAATTTCTTCAGTGATCGAGGAGCTTAATTTGGTGTTCCTTGAATTATATTCTTTGGCAGATTCATGGCAACAAATGGGATTCATGCTGGTGATCACCTTCAACTGCGGTTACATACTAAGTTTCTCAATTCTTATACTTGTGCCGTTGGGTTGGAAATGGGGGATCTTGTGCATGTTCTTTTTGGCTTTTTACTCCCTCTATTCTCAATGGCTCTTGTCTGCATTTCACTTCATTGATGGCAAAAGATTCATCAGATACCGAGACCTTATGGGCTATCTCTACGGTAATTAACTAATTTTTGTTTTTCAAAATTTAGGAATCAGGATTTGAACTTTCATAAAACAATTTTAAAGATATTACACCACCGTGGTGGTACATAATTGAAAATTTAACTAATTCTTACTTCCGTGTTCGTCTACTAAAGTTAATTTCTTAATCTTTTCTCCAGGAAGAGAAATGTATTATTACACTTGGGCCATACAATATTTGACCCTTTTGGTGGCCAACATAGGCTTTATCCTACTTGCGGCGAGATCACTGAAGGTACGTATGACCAATTATATCTGAAACTGAAAGCCAGCTGCCTTATGCACGAATAAAATTAATGATCAAGAGATAAGGGATACTGATTTGCTTGCGCACAGGAAATCAACATGGTATCCAGTGACTCTCCCGTGAGGCTACAAATTTATATTTTAATCTCCGGACTGGCCTTCTTCATTTTTGCCAATCTTGTTCCAACGATGTCAGCTATTCGAAGGTGGCTGGCCGTGTCTTTCATCATCACATTTACTTACGTACTCATCCTTCTTGTGATCCTTGTTAGAGACGGTAGGTATTTATTATTATTATTATTTTTATTTTTATTTTTAATCCAAGTTCAATTTATGCATGAATCATACTTCATAGAATTTTTAAATGAGAAAATTTCTTTTTTCTTAATTATATAAATTTCTGAGCGAGAGTGAGGCTTAATAATTTTTTTTTTTTTATAAAAAGGATCTAGTGAAATGATAATTTTTAGAATACCCTTAAATAATTATAAATCTCAATTTATTCTCCACTTTTGTTAAGAAGACAAACTTTTTTTCCCCCCAAAAGTATCCCTATTTCTTTTAATTTTTTAAACAAAAATAAGAATATTTTAAAAAGTATTATTTCGTAAACAGTAATTCAAAATTAATTAAGGCAAAAAAATAGTCATAGCATTTATGTGCAATAAAATGACAGCATGACAGCATCTATCTACTGAGATTGAAGATTGTCCAATTTTAAAGAAAAGAAAGCGACTTTGACGGTTGGTTGTTTTGTTGTTTGGTCTGAAATTTAAATTTTATTGATTGTGCATGATTTCTTTTTAAGTTTTCATAAATTTTATACCAATAGTATAAAGTTAAGCATTTATTACTGGACCCTCGCATTTATTAATCAGCAATGACTTATTGGAATCTTGCTAAGAAGAAAGAGGAATCTTTTTCCATTTTGGAATTGAAACTTTGAAATTAAGTAAATATTCACTGAAAAAACGTATCACATGACTACCAACTAGAACTAATAAATTGTAAAAATTTGGGTTTTGAAGGCACATCCAATAAAAGTAGAGATTACGAGATTCAAGGAAGCAAAACCGACAAGATATACAACGCTATCGGTGCCATGTCAGCGATCATCGTTGCCAACGCCGCTGGCATGATTCCGGAGATGCAGGTTAATTAATTAACTAAGAATCAGCGATGTTTATCAACAATCGATTTGTATACAAAATCTAATTAACTGACAGACCAAATTTAATTAAACGCAGTCGACTCTGCGCCAGCCTGCTGTCATGAACATGAGGAAAGCCTTGTATTCACAGTACACAGTGGGGCTCTTGTTCTATTATGGCGTCACTATCATAGGATACTGGGCTTACGGCTCCAGTGTATCCGTGTACCTCCCCGAACAGATAGGTGGCGCTAAATGGATCAAGGTCTTTGTTAATGCCGCAGTGTTCCTGCAGTCTCTAGTCTCCCAACATGTAAGATTGACCATGTCTTTCATATATAACTTAATGCTCTTTCGGATCAACATATATATATGTAAACACTAATAACGAATATATAAATATATATATATATATATATATATATATATATATATATATATATAGGTGTTTATTTCGCCAGTTTACGAGACCCTTGACACAAAGCTCCTAGTGCTGGAAGAGAGCATGTTTTCTCGAGAAAACATCAAACGAAGATTTTTCGTACGAGGGGTTATTTTCACAGCAAATATATTTGTAGCTGCAGCTTTTCCTTTCCTTGGGGATTTTATCAACGTGATAGGATCATTTTCGCTCATTCCTCTAACCTTCGTCTTTCCGAGCATGGTCTTCATTAAGGTAATTAACTAGTATACTTGCTCTCTCTCTCTCTCTCTCTCTCTCTCTACGCACTCCTAATTAAACAAGTCAGAGAAAAAAAAAAATTCAAGTAACTAAATATATATTTTTTGTTTGTTGCAGGCTAAGGCAAAGGCATCTACAATACAGAAGAAGGCATGGCATTGGTTCAACATTCTGTTTTTTACTTTGGTTACAATAGCAACTACAGTTGCTGCTGTCAGGATTGTTGTTAAGCATATTCAAGACTATAGTTTTTTCGCTGATGCGTAATGAATATATATATATATGTCAACATTGTAAGTTAAGTTATATGTACCACAAATTATGAAATATATATGATTGATGTGCACTAAGGCTAAATTTATACAACTGATTGAAAATTTAAAGTAGGAATAATGATGCAAAATTAGCTCGAGATTTGGTGATGAATTGACACAGATTATAGTATCTATTGTTTTGTTCTCTTTTCAAAATGCGTTAATAAAAGTGACATTAATTAAGAAATTTTAAATCGATGCTGTCGTGCGGTTCTTTGATTCAATATGAGGATTTTCTGGTGAGTTCAAAATTATGCTGGGAAGGGACAATGATTAGACCAAAAAAACAAAACAAAACAAGGCAAAACAAAAGTCATATATGTTTGTGAGTGCCACAAAAATATAGTGACTTACACCGTACTACCTGTCTATTAAAAATTAGTTGAATTAATTGATATATCATATGGTGGTCCTGGATTAAAATTAAATCGATATAGTCGCAATCTACTTTAATTCTAAATTTGAGATCAACGCTAGATATTATTAATAATTGACCCCATTTTAAAGGTTAATATTCACCAGATGACTCACATGATAAACCCAGAGAAAATGAACAATAAATAATCTAGAAAAATTTATAAGTTGCAACACTTGGTTACTAATGAAACCACGTGCTGAGGATTCGAATACAGATAAAAAAAAATTATTAGATCTAATGGACAAAAAGATAAGAAGACGGACGGCGAGGATTCAGATTTGAAATATATTTTTCAGCTATTCACTCATCTCTTCTCTATAAATAGGAGCCAAAAGATCATGACCAAATTCCCAAAAATTGAGTTAAGCGAAATTTTATTCTTCATTAAATCTTCGAAAATCAAACACTCACTTAGTGTCAGAGTGCTTCTTGTGGGAACACATTCAAGTCAAATCAACAAGGATTCAATAAAATTTCAAGTTTCTTCTAGTTCAATCAGAGGAATCAGATATTGTTCTAAAAGGGCTGTAATTTTGTACCTTCACATATATTTGTAGTTTGTGGAGAACTTTATCACGATCGTTGGTCTCGATTCCGGAGGGGTGAGTACCTGAAAAAGGTACTCCGACGTCCAAGTTAGTGTTTGATCAAGATTAAATAAAGAAAAAAAATGAAGAAAATGAGTTTTCTCTCTCTAAGTATGAACAATGATTTTTAAAGGCCAAAGACCCCCTTTCTCTTAGAGATGAGTCTCTATTTATAGGTGATGGGTGATGTGGATTTAAGGTTTTGCTTTGAACCCTCAATCTAAGGACATTCCGGCCTTGTGTGTTTCCTTACTTGTATGATCTTTGGGTGTGATTTCTTTAGACTAATGGATTGCGGAACTAATTCCCCCCTCTTACCATTTTTATAAGCTCCGGAAGAATTTTTCCTTAAGTGTTATTCACCCAGAATAGATTGGTGTTAACCCCGAAATAGCTTAGGTGTTATTTTCCTGGAAAAACTTTTTTTATTTGACAAGATGGACACGTGATATGGTTTGGTGCCTTTTGGAATATGACACCTCCATGTTCTATCAATCCTTTAATCTTGAAGTATTTTATATCTAGCATCTAAGGTTTTGAGAACCTTTAATGTCCAATATAATTTTCCCAAATGAACTGACGACTGCTTGCAGAGGTTTCATCAATGATCAGTAGGAGATTATAATAAATTTCTATTCTGCTTATTCACAGTCCATGACTAAAATATCTAATCATTGAAGGCGAACAAAACCTATGAAGAGAAATTAATTTTAGTAATAAGTATACTAAATATGTAAAAAAAAATTGAGGACAAAATTATGCCTTCTTCAGCTGATAGCAGTCAGTAGCAGTATGAAAACTTTCTCACTTATTAAGGGGAATAAATTATTACTCAGCAGTCGGTGCAAGTTGCCCAACTGCTACAAAAGTAATAAAATAAAAGACAAATATTCTATTGCTATACACGTTTATATACCGAGATATATATTATTTAGCTGCTCCTCTAGAGTTGGGAATATTAACTAACCTTGTCCATATTTGTTAATAGGCCTTCCAAATCCCAATCCCGGCTGCTCGCTTTTGAAGTTTTAATTTTGTAAACCAACCATGGAAGAAACAAATAACATAGCTGCTTTGAGCATTGAAGCTGCAGGCAAAAGAGATGAATGTCAAAACCAAGATTCTGGAGACGCTTCAGCTCATACCGTTGGCCAAGGTCTGCATTATCGTTATCTACAATTTGTTATCATTGGTTTATTTAAAGATGTTTTAGAAGGAAGAAATTCTTGAGCAGGGTTATGTGAACGTTCCTTGATTTTTGATCCTTTGCAGATTTATGGCAACAAATGGGGTTGATGCTGGTGATCTCCTTCAACAGCGGATACATACTAAGTTACTCAAATCTTATATTGGTGCCGTTAGGCTGGAGATGGGGGATATTGTGCATGTTTCTTATAGCGCTTTACACGGCCTATACTCAATGGCTCTTGTCGGCATTTCACTTCATTAATGGCCAAAGGTTCATCAGATACCGAAATCTTATGGGATATCATTATGGTACTAATTAATTAATTTAAAGTTTGTCAAATTTATAGTACTTGACATCATCAGACCGAAAGGGATAACATTAATTTCTTACTGTCACTCTTTTTTCCAGGAAGACAAATGTATTATGTCACGTGGGTTTTGCAATATTTGACGCTTGTTGTGGCTAACATAGGTTTCATCCTCCTAGCAGCGCGATCACTCAAGGTATGGCAAATCATGGGTTAATGTTTCTTCAATCCCTATAATTTGAACTAATTACTCAATTTTTATATTTTAAAAAGTTACTTGCATATGTTAAGGAGAGAATATCCAACATTGATTGAGAAGAGTTTTTGAGTTAAGAATATAAGGGTACAGTTGATATTGTTTTTCAAATGAAGTACTTGAATTTATTTTTATAGAATAAGAATTAGTAGTTTTTATTCTAAGTAAAAATTAGAATCTGAACAGAAAAATAGAGAGAAGTATGTGTAATTGGTGTGTGGAGTAGTAACTATTTTTAACGACCCAAATTTTTTTTACTTTAATTTGAGTGTGTAAATAAATTTGAGTAATTTATGATTTTATCCCTCTCTCTTAGCCATGGGGACGAGTTAAGATGTGATACGTTGGAAACGTGAAATCATTGTTTCCAACTTTTCTTTGATAAGTTCAGAAAGCAATTATGTTCATCTTGCTTCCAATGGAAGCAAAAATGCAACAGCAATTGCTGCAACTAAACAATTATTTTTTCGTAAATTAAAAAAATGAAGAATAAAAACCAATACTAAACGCGCCGTAAACTTGAGAACTAACTTTTGAATTTGAGTTAGAATATTGTGCTTTTATTAAATCCTACAGTTTAGAATTAACGGCAAACACAGTTTTGGTTAATTTTGAAAATCCAAAACTAATTACTGCGCGATACCTAAAGGAGAATTCACTCAGCAAATTATACATGAAAGCCAACTGCCTCATGCATGCATAATCGGGGTATGTAGTTTGGCTGTATACAGGGAATCAGTTCAGAATTCAGTGACTCTCCCCTGAGGCTACAAATTTGCATTGTAATAGCTGGAGTGGCCTTCTTCACATTTGCATGCTTTATTCCAACGATGTCAGCAATGAGATGGTGGCTGGTCGTGTCTTTCTTCGTCACATTTACTTACATATTCATCCTTCTGTTCGTCCTAGTTAACAACGGTAGGTACTTTCTTT
>NW_006262339.1:3681469-3781149 GCF_000493195.1 Citrus x clementina | reverse complement strand
AATTTGTAAAACATTTTCTATTTCCGTTTGAAGGTAAGTCTAATAAACACAGAAATTATGAGCTTAAAGGAAGCAAAACCGACAAGGTATTCAATGCCTTGGGTGCCATCTCTGCCGCTGTTGTAGCCAACGCCCCTTGTTTGCTTCCAGAGATGCAGGTTAATGATTTAGACTCATTAATTCTTGTTTATTAACAAATTCAATTCAAATTCCAAATGACATGAATCAATCGACTAACGAAGAATTAAATGTATGCAGTCAACTCTGCGCCAGCCAGTTGTCAAGAACATGAGGAAAGCCTTGTACGTGCAGTTCACTGTGGGACTCTTATTTTATTATGGCATCCCTATCGTTGGATATTGGGCTTATGGCTCCACTGCATCCGTGTACCTCCCTGAACAAATAAGTTGCGTAAAATGGGTCAAGGTCTTTATTAATTCTTCAGTGTTCCTACAATCTATGGTCTGCCAGCAAGTAAGATCTCTCTCTCTCTCTCTCTCTCTCTCTATATATATATATATATCTTCATACCTTGTTTTAATTACTTAATTCATTAATTAATAACATATAATTAATGCAAACCTTGAGTTAATTAACATCTTCATTGTCGGATCAAAATTTTTAACAACGAACAAATATAGGTGTTTATTTCGCCAATTCACGAGACACTTGATACAAAGTTCCTCAAGCTGGAAGAGAGCATGTTTTCTAGAGAAAACATCAAAAGAAGATTTTTCCTAAGAGGGTTTCTTTTCGCCTTTAATATATTTGTAGCAGCAGCTTTTCCTTTCATTGGGGATTTTGTGAACTTGATAGGATCATTTGCACTTATCCCTATTACCTTTGTATTTCCAAGCATGGTTTTCATCAAGGTAAGCATGCAATAGATGACATGCTACATTCAGTACTAATAACTAATGAAACAATAAATGACAAATAATATATCATGGCCTGGTTTCTTTTTCTCTGTCGTAGGTTAAGGCAAATACCGCTAGGGTAAAGAAGAAAGCATGGCATTGGTTCAACGTCCTTCTTTTTTCATTGGTCACCGTAGCAACTACAGTGGCTGCTGTCCGGTTTGTCATTAAGGATATCCATCACTATAGTTTTTTTACGGACGTTTGAACAATTAATTTATGTAAGCTTTTTATATAAAATAGATGTTATGAGTTGAATTGTATGTCTCCAAGTACGTATTTGATCATTGATGTGCAATGATGATTAATAAGCTCCACCATGTTTGGAACTTTGATAAGGAAAGTGCGCGTGATTCATAGTTTGTATTTCAAGTCATGTAATATACGTAAATAAATATATATCACACACTGCATCATTCAAAGAACCCCAAAAACAGAGAGATGGATTTACTGGCAACCACCAAGATGGCCAGTTCTCAAGCTCAACACTGATGGAGCGTTGAAGAGTTCGGGCTTGGCAAGCGCTGGCGGCTTAGTAAGGAACTATTGTGGGGAATGGGTTTGTGGTTTCAGCATGAATTTGGGTAGTTGTTCCATTATGGAAGCTCAGTTGTGGGGGCTGTACCAAGGTTTAAAAATTGCTTGGGAGCGTGGTTTTCGCTTACTGCAAGTTGAGGTGGATAATTTGGGGGTCACGCAACTCCTGAATTCTTCCGAAGCAAACCGTAGTGGTATTTCATCTTTGTTATGGGGCATTAAAGATCTACTAAACAGAGATTGTCAAATATCAGTGAAGCATGTGTATCGAGAGCGAATTGTGCTGCCGACTTCCTTGCCGGAATGGCTCTCAATCTCCCACTCGGGTGCCATATTTTTCATTCTCCCCCCATGGGAGTGCATTCTGTTTTGTTCAATGATGGACTAGGGACGGCTTTTGCTCGTTTTGTTTAGCCTAGCCGCGATCTAGGCTCCCCTTGTACCAGAACAAAAATGATGATTTTGGATTAAATGAGTTTTATTTTTTATTATTTGACCTCATGATAACTCAATTTTTTCTGCGCCTACAGAGTAGGGTTCGAACTCTAATCTTTTGCTTCCAATAGCGCAATGCAAAATTACTCTAGTTTTTTTTTTTAAAGGAATAATTTTTGAATTCACAATATAGAATTTGTTTGTGATATGCAAAACGAGTAACAATCGTCCTAGGCCACATCTAATAGTACATCGTGAAAATTCAACAAGTCACCAACAAATATGATAAAATTTTAGAGTCAAATACTATCTTCCGAACGAAAGAGTCTTAATTAGTTACTATAGAAAAACTTCTCCTTTTTCATTCGCTTCAACTCATAAGAAGCATTAATCAATCAAATGTAATACATGTTAATTCTCTGCTGTGCAGGCTATTTCTGCGCTCTGAAGATACACCCAGTCCAGTTACTTATGATTTCCATTCGAACGGGACGGTACATGTCGTCTACCAAGAAACGACAGGACTTCCTCTTTCCATACCTATTGCCGACGTGACTTTTATGACTAAGAATTTCAAACAAACGACCAACATACAATTTTCGGGAGTAAAAACTTGACGAGGCAGTAAACAAACAACGAATTGTCTATTTGGAAATTCCTTCTTTGGATTTGATTAAGCCAGGAGAGCGAATGCTCTGGAAGATGCAGTAGCAAATTCTATGACATTCCGAAAAACTTAGCAAACAAATGCAAATATATATCCCTCAATTAACGCCGCAGCAAAGCAATAAATGCAAAGTTAATTCATATCTATGTATGCCTGGCTCTTATCTTCCATTTGTTTTACTAGTTTAAGGGGAAAAGAAAGCGAAAAAAAAAAAAACCTGAAAGACAGATATATTAAATATAACATCATTTAATAGGAAAGAAATGGCATATACAATAAATACAATTATACAAATTTAGTTAATTCCCCAACAACATTCAAGCTGTGGTTCTTAATGATTCATGAATGTGTGCGCGTGTGTGCGTGAATATGTTTGTAAACTGATCTACAGATAGTGATATAAAAAGATACATACCACATGTATAGTAAAATTGATGTAAATTCAATTAACTAGCTAGGATGAAGATTGATTAGAAGCAATTTTTTTCCGGGAGAGTAGCTCTACGGCACGAAAGCTCTTTGTCCACAGCTGAGACTGAGAGAAGTAGGGACGTTGACTTGCATAAGAAGATAATTTCCACCAAAAAGATCATTTAAATGAACTTGACCATTCTTCAATCTCTTGATAGCCCTTTTCCATGAAACTTTAACTTTAGAGAAGAACCTTATTCTCTTTTTCAAGAACCTTCTCAAGCCTGGAATCCGAAGCTTCGGTCGCCTCCTAACTGTAAACTTCCGAAACCTCGATGACTTCCTTTTCTTTCCGAAAGCCGTTTCTTCAGCTTCTTGACCAAACAACCATCCATAATCATATCTCAGTCTTTGATATGAGAACTTGGAAACTGAAGCCATTTCTGAGGCATTAATTTGTGCTTGTTATATCAACCATACATATATATATTAAACAGAGTTTTTATATCAACCATACATATATTAAAGAGAGCATAATATATCTTTACACACACACACACAAAAAGACACACGCCGACGCTTGTAGGAAGCAGTGGTGATTTGCTTTTAGGTTATCTTCACGAGATGTGGATATATAGTCTTATAATAATTACAATAATACATTTTTTTGTTTAATTTCAAATGAAAATGCATGAAAAAGTTACCGAAACTAGTTGGACGTATTAAAGGTAACCCAGGGAGCTGAATTGTTAGGTAACGGTATGTGGCAAACGAAATAGAATAAAAAACCTAGTTTCAAGTAAATGTATAGAAAATGCCAGCGCTTGTCTTACATCTCATTTGGTCACTCAAGTGTTTGGTAACACTTACTTTTGTGATTTGGAAACTAAACGGATTTGAACTTATATAATGAAAAGACTTATAATAATTTACTATATTAGTTAATTATTATTTAAATATTATATTTATTATACATTTTTCAAAACAGTTGTAACTTAAAAGGTACAATACCTTAATATAAAATAAAATCTTAATAAATTTGTATATTATATAAGGTCTGTTTGAGATTGAGGTTCGAAAGCTATAACCTAAGTTATAGTACTAAAGTGTTTGGTAAACACTAGTTGCTGTAATTTAAAAACTATGTTAATTTAATTTTGTACTTGTATGATGAAAAATTTGTTATATATTTACCAATTTTATAAAAATTATTATTTAAAAATTATATTTACTACATACTATCAGTTTTTATTACATAATTACAAATTTTTTATATAGCAGCTCCAACATAAAAACTACAGTACCTCAATATCAAATAAGGTCATAATACCATTGAAAGCATGTTGATCTAATTTCTATTACATTGTATGCATTCGAGCACTGTTACGTTTATCAATAATAAGTGCATGGGTATTTTAATAATTTACTGATGATTTATTTACTATTTGTAGAAATGGATTCAAAGATCATGTCCAGCAGCGCGAGTGTTTGATGAAGTGAATTATTAACGAAAACGTTTGGAAAAAATATTATATATTGACCTTTTATGTAGTTTATTTATGAGTAATGCGTTCGGCACAATTTAAGTGCTGCATAATCCTAGCCGACAACTCCTTGGAACAAAAGCAGTCCAATAGTTTTTCATATATTTAGTTGCAACTATCTGTATTGAATCACCTTTGCAACTTATTTGAGTGATGAATATCGTAGATCTATTCGGAAAATTCAATTGAGCTAGAAACAGCCATAAATGCTTTAAGTGGTAGCTGATGACCCGATTACTGAGTAATGGCAACTGTCAATGTGGTACCACAAGGGCAACAAAAATTGTCGGGTCTAGTTTCTCCCTAGCTATTGCCTATTGGGTCCCCGTCACCGACTCTGATGTGTTATTTATGATTAAGTGGACGTATGTCAACTACTTAACACCAAAACTTACGCCCGCGAGGCGTCCCTCTCGCGGTAGGCCTTACGGCGCGTCGCTCTTGTGACATGCTATGTTTCCCCTCTTTGTTCCCGTATAAAAGAACAAATGGTGAGTCCCATGCTTTTATGGATCGCAGTCTCAGGCACTAATCTCTACAGGTGCCCGTAGTAAGCCGGCCGCCCTATCTAAACCAATCATCGTACAGGTCCCTCCGTTTAGTATACATTTTTAAATAAAATTTATTTAAGTAAAATTTTTAATAATAGAGTTTTTATTTTTAAAAAAATTAATTATTTAGTTGTTAATAAAGTTTTTATTAGAAATTGTTAAAATATTAATAAATAAATTTTCAAAATATTTAGATTCAAGGTTGAGTTGATTTATACTCAACTCTTCATAATATTTTACCATATGTGTATGTATAACAATATATAAGATTTAATTAATTTTATATTTTTATTTAATAACTACCCAATGTATATTCCTAAAAGGTTAGCAAAAAAATCAACTTAACACGGAATTTAAATGTATTTTTAAAAGTTATGTTATGAAATAAATGAATGAAATTGTCAAAAACCTAAAATTTAAGTTTTTTTTGTTAATAGGGACAAAATACATATTTAATTTTTAAAAACTTTACTTTAAAAAAAACAACAAAAATTATGAAATTAAAATAAATATTTATGACCATTAAATAGGTCAAACCATTACACCAAACAAGTAGTTAATTAAAAATAAAGATTCCTTCCATGCTTGAACTTCTCAGAATTTTAATTGCTAAATTCTGTCTTGATGATGCAAAGTGATCACAAGTGCTGCGTTCATTAATTTAACGCGACCATATAGAAAGATAGTACAATAAAAATCGATTAATTGCTTAGTCATCTACATTATAATGTATAATTAAAATACAAAATATTCTTTATTATCAATAACTATATGAGGAAATGAAAACTATACTTAAAAGGGACAATGACTCGGGCTTGCAAGAACCTAACCTACTGAGATACGCTGGGAATACCCCAATTGACAACACTTAGCATGTAATAACCAGGAGGTGCAACATTAGAAGAAGAAGGGGCCTCCAAAACCGCACTCACTCATTCACTTTGAGCCCTCACACCTCGGCCTAAACATCCTTTGATTCATCGAAACAGAGTGCGTTGTGAATGGAGGTTCATATGCAGTGAACTCAACATAATTGCTTGACCTCCTTTCTAGCCAAAAGTCAACACTAAACTCTCCTCCGTACTTAACACCACTATTCAAGCTGCTGTAACAGTTTATTGACACGTTAAGTGGCCTTAGGTTATGGTGTCGCCTATCCATATAATGGAGGACAAGTCCTTGTAGCCTTAGTTCAGTTGGGTAGGCCACGTTGCTGAAAGTATACCTATAGTTAGGATTACCACCAACAATTAAGGTAGCGTTTACTTTTTGGATTGTAGTAGAAATCCTGAGGAGTATGAATCCTATAATTGGGAGTGTGGAGCGGGATTGAGAGTAAGTTGTTTACTTGCACTAGAATTGAAGCATGGAATGAAGATCAGAATCCAATTTATGTGTTTACTTTGTCTTAGATTGGGAGTAAATAGTTTCAAATTAGAATTTTATCCTTATTTAAAGAATAATAATTTTTAATTACAAAGTTAATAAAAATATATTTAATGAATAAATATTTATTTTATTATATTTGTAAATTTATAATAATAATTAATATTCTTAATTATGACCATCACAATTTTTATTAATTTTAATTTTAATTATATAAATTAAAAATTGTTGATAAGGGCAATATAAATGAAATATTTTTACTATTAACATAGTTGAAATTAATATTTTCTTAGAATAAACTATTTATTAGTATTAATTATTAATATTAAATAAATATAATACTATAATTTTTAAATAAATATAATAATATTATATTTTCAAATAAAGATGGTATATAATAATATTATTAATTCTCTATTAATATAATAATATTATTTTTAAGTAAATTAAACTTAGAATCAAACCCAATTATTATTTAGTTAAATATAATAATATTATTTAAATATTTATTAAATATAATTATAGTAAATTTAATAAAAAGAAGGGTAAATATAAAATGAAACTTTATTTTATTTAATATAATTATATTAAATTTATTATTTATTAATATAATATTATTTAGTACAAAATTAATATTTTCTTAGAATAAACTATTTATTATTATTAATTATTAATATTAAATAAATAAAGTACTATTATTTTTAAAATAAATATAATAATATTATATTATTAAATAAAGATAGCATATAGTAATATTTATTAATTCTCTATTAATATAATAATATTATTTTTAAGTAATTTTAACTATAATCAATGCAAATTATTATTTAGTTAAATATAATAATAATATTTAAATAAATATAATATTATTTATTTTATTAAATATAAAATATTAAATCAAATTAAATTAAATTAAATTAAAAAAAAGATAGAAAAGGGATCGCACTCCCACCTCTCCCCATAGGAGTCCCACTCCCACTCCCCACTCCAAAAATGAGTGGGGCCCACGGAGTGGGATTCCCAATCCTTCCTTAATTAGTTGAAGTAAACACTGGAGTGAAAAATCCACACTCTTCACTCCCACTCCAGAAAATAAACACAACATAAGACCCTACCGTCAGGTAAAAATATAGCAGATGAGTGATACAATTTAGCTATTTTTGTGGAGGCTAGAACTGAAAACCTTGCCTAATGTTTTCCTTGGCTTGTAGAGGTATGGTCGGAAAGACAGGCTAGCAGCATTGTTCCATCCAGCACTACCTCGTTTAGCACCGTTGATGATCAGGATATGGCCAGTTGGGAGAATCAACATGTTATTTAAGAGACGGGGCTCTGGCATGTGTTCCATTTTCCAAACGTGTTTGTTTCGAGTGAGCACCATTGTCCCACAAGAGCTTAGTCCTTTCAAGAATCTCCCTTGTGCTGCAACTCTGTAAGCCCCTGCGGCTGCACCTCCACACACCATGACTTTCACTTTCCTAAAATTGTTTGAGTGGTCTAAACAGAGAAGTACCGATGAGCCTGAGCTTGGGCAGTTTCTTGATCCATACCCTGAAATTCAAGGAAAGGTCTTGACCACCTTGTTGCGTTTGTAATTGAAAAGGATTGAATCCCGATTGGCAAAAATGAACAAATTGCCATCCGAGAAAAGGTGAAGGGATAGAGGTTGTTTCCACTAGCATTCCTTTCATAAGTACGTTGCAAGAATGAAAGAGAAAAGACTTGTCGCTAGAGCTAGATGACAGCTTAGGCACAAATTCGTAAATGAATGACCCTCTTCCGCCTACAAGGATCACCCGATCATTCGCGGCAGGCAATATTTGATTCGAAGCATACCAGCGAGCATCAGACAGTAACCATTTTAACTGTTTCCAATTGTAGTGGCCATTTTCACAGGGCCTGAAATATCTTATCCTGCGTGATGCCATGTCCACCACTTTGTAGAAGTGTCCCATTGCTCAAGAAAGAACCCGAGGAGCACCATGAATCGGTGTCAAACCTTAGAGGCCTAATTTTGTTGCCTAAAATGTTGTACTCGACAAAATGTGCATAACAAGACCAGTCTTCGAAGACACTAGGCTTGTTCCATTGAATCGGTGACGTAGCCTGTATCCCGATTGGCCGACACCCGCTTGATCAAACATTATGACAGTGTTGAGGTGAGTTAATGCCATATGCATGGCTACAACACCGGTGTTGTTGAGAAGGAGCTGCCATTTTCCTTTGTCCATTTGGAGATTCCCTTAAACTCGCAGAGAGTAAACCGAATGCAGAGATAATAAGAAGGCGGTGGCCGTGAATTTGATAAGAAAACGCAAGCGTTCCTTGCCCGGCATTTTTGAGAATGAGAAAGAAATAATTGTGCTGTGAGTTAAGAGACTGGTGAGGTAAGTGGATTCTTTTTTATTTAGACGCTCATATTTGGTTCAAGCGGATCAGAAAACCATGCATTCAACGGACGTGTTAATCCTAAAATGCAGTAAATATATCCGCAAATGGATCTTCTTGTGAGCTGAGTTGATGCAGCTTGAAGCTTTACGTGTAAGATTAGTGCCCCACTTGTTCAGCGAAGATCAATCCATCCATTCTAAGCAATTTACGAGTTTATGGCTTTATGCATATGTTTCTTGGCTGATGGCAAACGAAAGTACCGGGACATGTCCGACATCCCAAAGATTCTTTGCAGCACGTTGCTCTTCCAACTCCACAGACAGACAATACTCGATTGTAAATGCAAACAAAGCAAGCTACTAAGCTTCAAAAGTTTGGTACGTGCTGGTGTCGGATAAATAATTAACATCAAGAAGTGACATGATTTTGTCTTATGCCATCACATTCTAATTCTTGGTCAGTTCAGAATCAGTAGTGAATTGATATTCAAAACTTCAACTCCAAATCAACACGGCCAGCCATCACGTTTCTCTATTTTGACCCGGCTGAAGAAGAATGATCATGATTGGAAAATTTTAAAGGCAAACTGAAAGAGAGTGATAATTACATTTACAATTAACTAACATGATGGTCAACAAAGATTATGTTGCCAACGATGCAGACACAGCTATTGTGTGGCCACTAAATGCTATTACTTTGTATGGCTCATCAAATTAATAGACGATGAATCAAGAACATTCTCATAAAGAAGCAACAACCAGAACTATACACACATCATGATGGGTACCTCTATCTGCGGAGCCATGGGATACATGAATATCTGATACGGCACCCAGTCATCCAACAGCAAGATCCCCAGCCAAAGGGACTTGGTAATAACTTACAGTCTCTGAATAAGTCAACAGCATTATAAAAAAAAATACAGACAAGAAGATGCCATTTAGTAGAGTTTTATTCTGGTTTGGATGAAGCTCCGGCAAATGGGGCATAAATCTAGATCTTGTCCACACCCACAGCAAGTCTGCAAATTAATAGATTCATAAGCACACGGTAGCCACTATTCTTCAATAAGAACGCTAAGGAATGCACAACTATTTTACCTGATGACCACAACCAAAGGCCATATCCTTTGGATCGGTAAGGCATATAGGACAAACCTATCAGAAATACATTAAGAAAGGTTCAAGATACTATTTAACACTTTAATAGATTTAAGATATTCAATTTTCTGTCAGATAAAATGATTGATTATTGGTAATATAAGGGAAGAATGAAAGTACATGATTATCAGAAGTAGAACTAGCAGGTGGAGCTGTGCCAACAACTCTTTCATGACCTGCAGGAGCACTTGGACGAAAGCTACTTGACCGTGAAGTTTTTGGAGTGTTTTGAGAAGCTGCACCATACTGAGGAGGGGGTAGGGAGACCCTGTCAACAGCCTTCCCTCTTTGAGCACTGATTGATATGAAAAAATCAAACAAATAGCAGTGAAATTAGCCCTTGGAGACAGTAGGAAAAACATCATGAGTGATAGAATAGTGAAACCATTACCCCAATATATTAAATTCTAGTGCGGCTTTGTACTGAGAAGGTATCTCCATTAAGGCTGCGAGAGCAAATTCAGCTTCTTTTCTGGATCGGTCAACATTCTTTGACATAATTTCTGTAAAATTTACAAACTACAGAAGGGAAAGTAACAAGGATTTCTCAACTAAGGCAAAGATACAAGCGGTAGAATCGCAGAAAATATCAAATCTCATGCTACCAGGATATACTTACCTGAAAATTATCAAATGCTCGAGCAGGAATGTTATCATCAAATTCCCTCATCATGTCCCATGGCCCATCTCCTACCCCAACTAATATAATCGACAAGGGGTACTCACTGGAAAACAACAAACATGTTGGAAAGGGATTTGGAAAGAAAAGGATCACCATAGAAGAATGCAAACTGGACATTCACCTCGCTTTAACAATTGCTTCAACAGTTTTCTTTTCCTGTGAGCTTAATTGGCCATGCTCAGTATCAACACTTCTGGTCACCTGCCAACCCACGGTTTCAGTTATAGCATAAAGAGTTTGAAGTTGAAAGAAGAGCCAGGAAGCTGGATGTAATTGCACTTTTATACCCAGCAGCAAAAAAATTTACATTTTCAAAAACTCTCTCTAACAATTATAACTACGCAGCACAAACTAATGGGTATTTAGTGACAATGAATTCATCCAAGTTTTTCGTTCATTATTCCATTTAGAATGTCATTGAAACAAATTTACAAACTTTAAACATCTACTTTCCTTGCTCGTAGTAGAACTATGTTTTGCCTGATACTCAAAATCGGAAACCTCAAATCATATCAGTTTTTAAACTAAGAAAAATGCCTCAGTTGTAAAGCTCATGACAGTAGATTATAGTTTTTCAACCATAATTAAGGATCATAGAACAGAGACGCTGTACCTGCCCATCAGCTATTATCACTAAGACATGGTACTGGCCCCCACTGTGCTCAACAATAGTGATGGCCATTTCAATAATGGGGGCAAAAGATGTTGGTCCTGTAAAGAACAAAGGAAACACCCAAAAGGCAAAAAAAAATTGAATAAAAAATCATAAAGAGAACAAAAGCAGGAAGAAAACGGAAGGAATTGAATCAAATTGCAACCTGCAAGTCGTAGGTGAGGGACCAATTCTCTATATCGTCTCAACACTTCTTCAAATCCATTACAAAACTTTTCGTCCGGATAAAAACTGAACACTTCTTGATCATGTGTTGAAGCTGCCAATTCATAGAATAGATTTTAAAACAAACTACCAACTAGCCATAACATAACAAGTCGAAGCAAAAGCACTTAAATAAGGGGGGTGGGGGGGAGGAATACCATCTCCAAAACCAAAACATGGAATTAAGTTATCCTCATCAAAGGAAGACAATGTTTTTCCAATAATTGATATTGCTTGTTCGTAGGGATTCTGATCATCACCAATGTGATGTAGACTTCTCCGCTGAAATGATCTTGCACCTATTAACAGACCAGGTTAGTAATATTTCCTGATAATGTGGAAAAAAGTACTTATAATATGAATCCAGACAAGGTCCAACCAGTCCACTCATTGCTCTTTGTGAAATCAATACCAACAATGAGATTTGATGACTCTAGCCCAGCACGTGCCAAAGCATCTGTAACCTGCAGGTGAAGACAAATTCAACGTTGTGAATTTGGTTGAAGAAAAGAAAAAGTGAAAGCACTACCAATGATAAACTGCCATCAGCAAACAGTATATATATTTCATTTTCCAGGAACAACGACATGATAAGTTAGGGAATCCATGAAGTCCATCAGTAATACAATCTTCTTGAAAAACAGTAAGCCAAAACATATTGAAGATGAAAGAAGAACAACAAAATCCCTTCATACTTTGTTGATGTTTAGTACCTTGAAACAACTTTAATGTCTGAAATGGTAGTACACAACTCTCAATCAAGTGAGTGCTTAAAACACATCCTCCTAAAGAGCATTTTCTGCATATTTTGTGGAAGCTGTGCATGCTGCTGATACCAGGAACTATACTACTTTACTGAGAAAATTAGAATATAACCATACCTGCTCCAGGCTATGATAGTTATCATCTATCTTGGAGTACTTCCTCTCCAGCTTCCTCGTCGACTCTGGGGCCCGACCACTGTAGCTTTGAGATGGAGTGGCATAATACTGTTGTGGGGCATACTCTTGACTTGGTTGACCATATGGTGGCTGCTGCGGATAATTGTGATGATTCCATGAATATGAACTAGACCCAAATGAAGGCTGCCGAGAACTTTCCCGTTTTGAAATTATCCCACCCATCAACTCTATAACCAACAGATATTCTGCAACATCCAACCAATATGAAAAAAACTAAGTGAATTGACCATAACTGTAAAGACCTTAAGCAAATTCAACGTTCTGAACCCAAGTTGACCAAAAGAGAACTCGCAATGATAAAGATAAAGCACAATTAGTGACAACTGAACTAACTGAAAGTACTCCATCGTGTGCCGTTAACTGGAAATTTTTCTAAATTTTTCCATGCACTATTCACCAAATTGGAAAAATCCAATTAGATGCTTAGGAATATATATTTTATATTGCAAATATCCAAAAATGTGCGGCCAACAAGAAAAACAATGACAATTTGGAAAAAGAAAGAAATCAAAGACTTGAAGCGTGACCACAATATGAAAATGCATCTTTAATTCCATAATTATCCAAAAATTTTAAAAGCCAGTCAAAACTTTGTAAAGTCTAGGTGTCATTAAGAACAACAGATAAAGTTTGGAATTTTTCTCCCACAAATACATAATTTCCAAAAGTCATAGTAGAACAAATAAGATTAAAATTGAAAATGAACTAGGGAAAATAGTCCCAAAGTCCCAACCCAAAAAAAAAAAAAAAAAGAGCAAGCCCTTCAATGCAAAATCACTCAAGACTGCAAAAAAGGTCAGATCTTCACCAGCATTCGCAGACCCAGCAACCAATTTTGTCTAGTACTAAATTTAGCAACAAAGAAACATAAAGTGAAAATCTGAGAGAAAGCATTTGATAATAACCGTACAGGAATGATTGGTTTAGCATACCTTAGCAAAAACTGTTCAGTTTCAGCAACATCTTCAATTCTTGTGCTTGGCTTAAGAAGAAGATGGCGGTGAAGTTGGTGTCGTCAGTTCAGAATTCAGATGGCGGATGAGTCCTTGTGCTGTATTGACAGTATTGTATTTGTAATGGTGAAAAGTAGTTGCAAAGTAAAAGTGACTTTGGGGAGTTACTGCTGCTGTCGCTCGTTTCTTGGAACTTTCCCTCATTTTTTTAGCTTTCTTAAAGATAATAAATAATCCGATAATTTGTCTCTCTTGATTGTGACGCCCGTACTCTCCACTCAACTTGCTAGGGCATCTACCGAACCCCACGCCTCTCAAGCTCAATCCATTCAACCGATTTTCCAATTTTTTCAATTTTTGTTTCTCCTTAAAAATTAAAATCTCCTTTTGTAACCATACTCTCTACAGTAGTGAACATATTTTTTTTTTTAAAAAAAAAGAGTTAAGATATTATAAATTTTTTATTTTATTAATGATAAATTAAATTAAATTAATTTTTAAATTACAGTCATTAATATTTATTAAATATTTTAATACTGTAATTTTTAAGATATATATGTTCAATCTTAAATAAAACTTATGATAATAAATATAAATGAACATCCTTTTCTTTTTACAATAAAATATGTAGTATTATCTCTATCTCTCATTTGATAGTATCTCGTTTGCCGTCATTTTCGTGTTTCTTTGAAATGAAATATGTATATATGGATCATATATAAATATAGGCAAAATGATTGGTAGTGGAATGAATAGTTTAGATAGACATTATTGTCGTTCGAGTTGAAAGCAACTCAAAATTTATTAAAGTCGCTTAAGATTCCAGCAGTTACTGATTCTATTTTATTATCATTTCCAGCGAACAAATACATATACATACACAGAAAATGATAAACATGTTGACCGAATACGGATTGCGGTTCACTTGGTCTATTACTCTATTATTGCTTTTGTTTTCTTTTTTCACTGTATTTTTTGCTACGTCCAATTTCTACAAAAAGGGACCAGATTACATATCCTAAAAAGATCGCAGATATGGATTTTGATAAGAATACTAACCATACTTTAATTATTATTTTTTACTTTAAAAAAAAAAAAGTGGCCTTAATGGGTACAAACAAGTGCAAGACAATGGTGGGTTAAATTGCAACTAAATTATAACTAGCAGGCTGGGGCTCAATCATTAAAAAAGAGAAACAGTATTTAAGGGTTACAAAAAGGGGCCTCAACTTTCAAATTAAACAGGGGAAGTGGTAAAAACAAGTAGTAACACTGACAATAACAGAAAAATATGTTCAATACATAAGCAATGCTGCTGTCTATCTAATGTTTTTAAAAACGAATGGCAGGTGTAGAGACTAGGCAAAGAGGAGTTTTCTTGTGCATTGTCATCCCAGGCGCTTCTTCCATATCCAATCTTCAATTCTGATCCCTGGTGGCAATTTCCAATCAAAACGATGCAGTAAATTCGCAAGGGCAAGCTCACTTAATGGCATGGCAAAATTCATTCCAGGACATCCCCTCCTGCCTACTCCAAATGGTATCAACACAAAGTTGTTTCCCTTCAAATCGATTGAGCTATTCAAGAACCTTTCGGGTCGAAACTCAAACGGAATGTTCCCAGTGCTCAGGGTCTGTTGCTATCGCCTTTGCATTAAAAGTACCCTTGTCCCAGAAGGAATTTCGTATTCTCCTACCCTGCAATCCTCGGTAGTTTCTCTGGGGACTAGCAACGGCGCTGGTGGATGAAGTCTTAGTGCTTCCTTTACAACTAACTTAAGGTACATCAGTTCGGAGAGATCGCTTTCTTCCACCACCTCTCTTCCCTTAACGACTCCTCTTACTTCATTTTGTGCCCTTCTCATCACGGATGGATTTCTGATAAGCTCGGTCATTGTCCAAACCAACGTGGCCGAATATGTATCGGTCCCCGCAACAAATATGTCCTAATAGAAATGTATGCTTTAAAATGGTTAACAAAAGACAGTTAGGATCAGTAATAAAAGAACTAGCATATATCGAGCATGCCGTGAGGAGGCTCTTGATTTGTTCATTGCTTACGGCTACCGCTTGACTTGAATCCTTTTGATTCGAACAAGTACATCGACAAGATCTTCGTGTTCAGGTTTAGGCCTTCTAGGGTCAAGGTGTTGCTGTAATATTTCTTCATCATAAAATCTGTCAAGTTCTCTGAAAATCTTCATTACTCTTGCTTCTCGGCCATTAAACTTGTCAAGCCATCCTATCCAGGGAAAAAAATCTGCAATACTGGACTCCGCCACTACGGCCTGCATTTCCCGCATCAAGACATCAAACCTAGTTGTCCCAGTATCCGCTCCGCTGTCGTATTTTCTACCGAAGGTGACACGGCATATGATGTTATTTGCTAGCAGAAATATCAATCTGCTGAGATCAGTCGGTTCTGCTGATGATCGAGCTATGATCTTAATCATATCCGCCACTTCTTCATTTCTCATTGCCTGGAATGATTGGACTCTCTTTGAACCAAGTAATACCAAGATTGCTATCTTCCTGATCCCTCTCCAGTACTCGCCATATGGGGCAAAAGTTATGTTACTGCAGTTGTAACTGAAGATTTTAGCAGCATATAACTCTGGCCTACCTGAAAAAATAAGATCATGGGTTCTGAAGATGTCTCTGGCAACGTCAGCTGAGGAAATCACTAGAGTAGGGAGTGAGCCAAGTTGCAAGAACACGAGGGGTCCGTATTCGTTTGAAAGTTTTTGCAGCGATACATGGGGTGAGTCCCCGGTAAGTTGGTGCAGATTTCCTATAAGTGGGAGCTTCCAAGGACCAGGAGGGAGCCTGGTTGCTTGAGCTTTACTAGTTTTCTGCTTGATCAATAATATTAACACAAATGATGAGGTTGTAATTAACAAGAGAAGGAAGAAAAATTGAGAAATCATAGCGCAGTTGCACTCTTTAGTCTGTAGCATGTACTCTGTAGTGAGAAGAAAGTGTTGAAACGGTGCCGCTGCTCACTGCTGCTGGTTTTTCAAGTGTGGCAGCAAATGAAACAGTTGTTTGATAATTGTGTCATTTACGAAAATAGCCAACAAAATGGCTGTCAGCCTCTCCTTGTTATCCTGATCATTTTTTATACGGAAATTTTTTCGACACTATTTTTATTTTATTATATGTACATCTAATTATTATAAAATTTTGATATGTATTTTGCACCACCTTTATTTTTAAACTTGTATCAATCAACTATTTTAACATTAAAAATAACTATTTTACCTCTAAATGAATTAAAAGACTATTTTATCCTATAAATTTTTGAAAAAAAAAACTATAATTATAAGAATATCCCTAAATTCAATAAAATAAATAAATCTCAAAATCTAAGATGATAATTTTTAATGAAATTATAATTATAAAAAAATAACATCTTGTAATTATAATTTTATTTAATTTTTGTAATTAAATTAAATATAATGAAGTTTACAAAAAAATTAACATGAAGAAAAAAACTCCATATAATTATTGTAAACTTCCCTATAAATAACATTAAGAAACTTCCCCATACAAAATAAATGAAATTATGGTTATAAAAAATTAGTATGATAATTTTTAAATGAAAGTATAGTTATAAAAAATTAACATATTAGATTTAAGATTTATTTCTTTTATTAAACTCAGGAATATTCTTATAGTTATAGTTTTTTTATTTTTTAAAAATTTATAAAATTAAATAGTCTTTTAATTCATTTAGAGATAAAATGACTATCTTTTAGTATTAAAATGGTTGATTGATACAAATTTAAAAATAAAATTGATGCAATATACACATTAAAATTTTGTAGTGGTTCAACATTCGTACGACAAAAGAAAAGGTGGTGCAGATATAATTCCTTTTTTTTTATAACTTGCGGCAACATGTTTATGGATCATTCACTCAATCACTCAATATAGGCGGCTGCTCATTGCATAATAGACATGCTGTCACACAGTGGTCGATGGATCTCAACCTTCTTGATAAATCGGGAATTTGATCAACATCACATCATCATCCACCAAGTCCTAGTGTGGTGTGGGCAACGGAATTTGACATATTAAACCTTATACCATGAAACGTCCGTTGCAGCCATTCAAATAGAGAATGTCTGAAAGTTTATTGTGTGGATGAGCATATACTTGATCAAAATTTGGCATTCAACTCCAAGCAAATAAAGAACAACTATCAGATTTTAGAGCTAGATACTAAATAAACTGGACCAAAAACTTGGACGAGTTTTAATGGGGAACATGAAAATTGTAACCTTTAACACAAGAACTTGAAGTCAGAATACAACGAAATATTTACAGTTAAACACCACATTTATTCACCAACAAAGTCAATAATTCAAAGTATAATTATAATTCAAGAAAATTGGGAATAAAGGGTTGCAAAAATAATTTTTATATAAAGGGTCACTCTATGATGTTGTTATAAAAATTACAGCATCGATAGTGGTGTAAATATTTATCATTAGATTTAATCAACAATTCATAAAATTAAAAGTTAGTTAGGATAATATTTTAATTTTAATTATTAAAAAATTAAATTTACTAATTACTAAATCTGTTAAATATTTTTTAATGATTAAACAATAAAAAGAAATAAGTACAGTCTATTAATAGTTTTATATTTCCTTGTAAAATTTAGTATTTTAATATTAACACAATTCAATCTTAGTTTATCTTCTTATTATTATCTCATTTTCAACAAAAAGTTTACTAGATTAATAAATATTGCAACAATGAATTCAACTCAATATTTGTCAATGAGTAATTTAAAAAAAAAAAAAGACAAAGAATAAAACTAAGAATTTAAACTCGTATTGTCCCAACTATAAATGAAAAAAGGGGTCTAAATTAACATGTGTTGTTGAAGATTTAATAATCCATATTTGTTATTTACACATCTAGACTAATTTATATATTTGCATATTTAATTTTTAATTTTGCTGGGGATTTAGAAAATATTTATGGAATTACAAAAAATATAATTGTATCCATGAATTTGAATATTATCTATTAATTGTTAAGTAATTAGTTATTTATCCACTAAATTAAATCAATTGTAAAAATTAACACATTTAAATTCAAGGGTCAATAACGACTACATTATCAATACGGCAAAAATTCATACAATATCATATAGAAATTCTTATATAAATGGAATAAGTTTAATATTATTTATTATACAAGATTATTTTAAATAGAGATCCATTCGAGCGAATTTAGTAATAAAAATCCCAAAATCTTTGGGTTTCTTCTTACTAACTTACAATGTTATGTTATTAATATATAATTTCCCTTATTCGTTGGATTCCGAATTTTTATTTTTCATATCAAATTTTCATGCAGTAACCACATATATAAATATCATAAATTAGGGATCTAAAACCAAAATAAAATAATAAAAAGTTGAAATTAGGATTTTCTATTTCTGTTGAGGATACGAAGCCTGTTGCCGTGAGTGTTAACAGCTGTTTAAATTATTAATTAATCTTTCTTTCAGGTTTTCCAGAACAAAAGACGACAGATTGCCAACTCGATCATTGATTGATATCCAAATAATTTGGATAGGACAGAAAAGGAAGCACAGCAGCCAAACACTCTTAGCCTACATTTGGAAGGTAGAATTAAATTTGATTAACTCTTAAGATTAAATTAGATTATAATGTGATATTAGAAAGGACTATGTTAATTTAATTTAACAAAGTCAAATAGCTATTTAAATAATATAATATTTTTAAATTATATTAATAATTATTTATTTTAATTTTAAATAAATTAATGAATAAAGTTTTGATATTCTATATGAAATAAAATTACAAGTAAAAAAATTATGAAATTAACTTCTGTGTTTAATTTTTATTCCAATAGTAGGTTAATGAAAAATAAAATAGTGATAAAAAGAACACAAATTCTTCATTTAATTTTATCCCATATAAATTCATATAAAAATAAGAATTTATAATCCTATTAATTTTTAACTAAATTTTATTCTATCCTATCAGTAGATGAAAACGAAAGCTCCCAAACGTAATCTTATTTCTGGAAAGAAACAAAAGCTCCAACGGTTCCACCACCATGTGGGCCAAAATTAATGCTCACCTCTTCGTGGAGAATGTTATTGTGAAGAAAAAGAAGCAGCAGCAATAAAATAAAATGTGCGGAGGCAGAACGGCAGAAGAGATCCTTTGCAATTTCGTAATGGAACGTGATTAAGCTATCACTAATAATATAATTAATATCAATAAAATGTCGTGAGAAATTAAACTTGTAATTTATCAGAAATTTAACCGGGGTGTGAAAGTTAAACCAAGTTTTTTTGACAAAGAAAAGTTTTATGATAAAGGCTTGATAAAATTGGCCAAAACGTGTTTAAAAATGAGCACCAAAGCTTGGAAATAGACATATACATGTGGTTAAACATGCAAAACTTGAAAAGTTGGCACCGAACCTTAAAAATTTGAAAGGTGCTCAAGACTTTTTACTGACATGAATGATAAGGTTCAACTATAAATAGAGGAACAATCGTTCATTGAAATCATCTAAAAAATTAAGAGCAACAATTGAAGTGAAAAATTGTTAAGAATGTGAGCAATTGGAGAGTGTGTGTATTTGATAGGTTTTTTTACTTTCAAGTGTGTGTGAAAGTACTAGGTGAATTTGAGTTTTGAAAAATGAAATTTCTTAACTCAAATATTGTACTATAATAATGATTAGTAATACAATTATTTTCTTTTATTTCCGTGGACGTCGGTATAATTACTGAACTGCATAAAATTTTGTATTCTTTATTTTTCTATGATTATTTGGTGCCCTTCATTCCGCATTTCGCACACAACACGTCGTACAACAAATAATTAGGAAAATTTATTATCAATTGAGGCTCTTCCTACTGATACATTCCATCGTACACCAAAACAGTATAAAGAATCAATTAAAGACGTTAAACGTTTTTCCCGTTTTGATTTGATCACGACAGACTTATTTGTTGTTTGATTTGATGATCATGTCGATGTGTAGGCTGTGGCCATCAGGAAAAGAAGAGTTTTCTTGTGCATTGTTATCCCGGGCGCTTCTTCCATATCAAAATCTTCAATTCTCATCCCTGGTGGCAACTCCCAGTCGAAACTGTACAACAGACTTGCGAGTGCAAGCTCAATTAATGGGATGGCAAAATTAATTCCGGGACATGCCCTCCTGCCTACTCCAAATGGTATCAACTCATAGTTTTGTCCCTTGAAATCGATTGAGCTATTCAAGAATCTTTCAGGTCGAAACTCAAATGGATGTTCCCAATACTCAGGGTCTGTTGCTATGGCTTTTGCATTAATAAGCACCCTTGTCCCTGAAGGAATTTCGTATTCTCCTATCCTGCAATCCTCAGTAGTTTCTCTAGGGACTAGCAACGGCGCTGGTGGATGAAGTCTCAGTGCTTCCTTTACAACCATCTTGAGGTACATCAGTTCGGAGAGATCGCTTTCCTCCACCGCCTCTTTTCCCTTGACGACTCCTCTTAGGCTGCGTTTACTTGCTGGAGTAGGAGTGGGAAGTGTGGATTCCTCCTACTCCAGTGTTTACTTCATCAATTTGGAGAAGAATTGGGAATCCCACTCCGTGAACTCCACTCATTTTTGGAGTGAGAAGTGGGAGTGGGAATCCACTCCCACCTCTCTCATTTCTACCATTTTTCTTATTTAATTTAATATTTTATATTTAATAAAATATAATAAATAATATTATATTTATTTGAATAATATTATTATATTTAACTAAATAATAATTTACATTGATTCTAAGTTAAAATTTTTTTAAAATAATATTATTAGATTAATAGAGAATTAATAAATATTACTATATGCTATCTTCATTTGAAAATATAATATTATTATATTTATTTATTAATAATTAATAATAATAAATAATTTATTATAAGAAAATATTAATTTTGTACTAAATAATATTATATTATTATTTAATATAATTATATTAAATAAAATAATTTTTCATTTTATATTTACCCTCCTTTTATTAAATTTACAATAATTATATTTAATAAATATTTAAATAATATTATTATATTTACCTAAATAATAATTTGATTTGATTCTAAGTTTAAATTACTTAAAAATAATATTATTATATTAATAGAGAATTAATAAGATTACTATATACCATCTTTATTTGAAAATATAATATTATTATATTTATTTAAAAATAATAGTAATATATTTATTTAATATTAATAATTAATACTAATAAATAGTTTATTCTAAGAAAATATTAATTTCGTACTATATTAATAGTAAAAATGTTTCATTTATATTGCCCTTATCAATAATTTTTAATTTATATAATTAAAATTAAAATTAATAAAAAATTGTGATGTACATAATTAAGAATATTAATAATTATTATAAATTTACAAATATAATAAAATAAATTTTTATTCATTAAATATATATTTTTATTAACTTTGTAATTAAAAACTATAATTCTTTAAATAAAGATAAAATTGTAATTTAAAACTATTTACTCTCAATCCAAGATAAAGTAAACACATAAATTGGATTCTGATCTCCATTCCATGCTTCCATTCTAGTGTAAGTAAACAATCTACTCTCACTCCCACTCCACACTCCCAATCTTAGGATTCCTACTCCTCAGAATTTCCACTCCAATCCAAAAAAATAAACGCTACCTTACTTCATTTTGTGCTCTTCTCATCACGGATGGATTTCTGATAAGCTCGGCCATTGTCCAAACCAGCGTGGCCGAAGATGTATCGGTCCCCGCAACAAATATGTCCTAACAATTGTTCTTCCCTTATCAGTTTCAGGTTTTAATTAAAGAGGAGTAAATAATTAATGATGAAATTAATAAAGATCTAGAAGACTGCATATATGTACTGACTATTGAGTACATAACATATATATATATACACAGACACACATACCATGAGGACACCCTTAATTTGTTTAAAGTTCAGGGTTGCATCCGCGTCCCTATGAATTTGGAGAAGTACATCGACCAGATCTTCATGTTCGGGTTTAGGCCTTCTAGGATCAAGATGATGCTGTATTTCTTCATCAAAGAAGTTGTCAATTTCTCTGAAAGTCTTCTCTATGCTTGCTTTAACACCATTAAACATGTTAAGCCACCCCATCCAAGGAAGAAAGTCTGCCATACTAGATTTGCCTAACAAGGCCTGTGCTTGATGCAGCAATTCATCAAATCTGCTTCTGCCATTATATTCTCCGCTGTCAGACTTTTGACCAAATGCAACACGGCATACAATGTTATTGGATAGCAGAAGTGTCAATCTGCTTAGATCAATTGGCTTTGTTAATGATTGAGCTATAAATTGAAGCATAAGCATCACCTCTTCATATCTCACTGCCTGAAATGATTGGACCCTCTTTGAACTCAATATTTCCATTATTACAATCTTCCTGACCGCCCTCCAGTGCTCACCATAGGGTGCGAGTGATATATTGTTGAAGTTATAACTGAACTTTTTTGCAGCATATGATCGAGGCCTTCCTGAAAAAATGAGATCATGGGTTCTGAAGATTTCTCTGGCAACATCAGCTGAGGAAATTACTAAAGTGGGAACAGAGCCAAGCTGCAAGAACATGAGTGGTCCATAATCATTTGAAAGGTGTTGCAGGGACACATGGGGTGAGTCCCCGTTAAGTTGGTGCAGATTTCCTAAAACAGGGAGCTTCCAAGGACCAGGAGGGAGCCTCTTTGCTCGAACTCTCGTCTTTTCCTGCAGCTTGATAAATAGCATGAACACAAATGATGTGCTTGTAATTACTACGAGCATCAAGAAAAATTGAGAAGTCATTTTGATGTTGCTTCAGAGCAGATGAGGAATTTAGATAGTGAATCGATTGATGGTATGAGAAAGATTTGATTATTATGTATATATAGAAATGTGATGCTTAGTTCATCATGACTGCACTGAGCCTAGTTGGCAATGAATCAGTTTCCGGTGCCCCATCTTGTGGACTTGGTATATCTCTCACAAATGTATGGAAAGTATATTCTTCTAGTATTTGTGTGTAGATATATTCCAATATGAATATATATATACATATCAATTTTTAGCCATAAGTATTAGTAAACTTTGAATTGTAACACATTATTATTAAAAAAGAAAAAAAAATGATTATATGTTGGTGTGATCTGAATTTTTTCTTTGTTTTATTAAAAAAGAAAAGCATTCCATTGTTGATCAGAGTAAATGTCATTGTCTCAGTGAAAATAATAGTAATAAAAATGTTGCCATTGTATTTAGCGTGTTCCGTAATCGATGGCTATCCACCAAAATCAGTAAAATCACTTGCAACTTATCTGCATATTGAGAGAAAAATCTGCGTGGGTCTATCCATCACCTTGAGCCACTGTCGATACGTTTGTCGGTGCGTGACTTATCTGCATATTGAGAGAAAAATCTATGTGGGTCTATCCACCATCTTGAGTCACCATCGATGCGTTTGTCGGTGCGTTTGAAATTGAGATTGTTCAGTTATAACTTAAAATATATAGTATTAAAATGCTTGGTAAATACTAGCTGCTATAGGTTGAAAGATATATTAATATGATTTTTTACTTATATAATAAAAAATATATTATATATTTAATAATTTTATCAAAATTATTATTTAAAATTTATATTTACTACGTATAATTAAATTTTGTTTCATAACTACGATTTTTTTTTACAGCAGTTGTAGTTATAAAATAGAACTTCAATCCTAATCAGAACCTTTGTCTTTGTCGTATGGGAGTAGTAAGTGTTAATTTGGAACCCTTAGTAGATCTTACATTAGGTCCACAAAATTTAATATTTTGAAAAGTCAATAAAATCAATGGTAGGATCTATGGCTCTTTGATGTCTTTATCACCTTAGTAGAAGGAGTAACTATTAGAGATAATATAATTAATTAATGTATGAATGACATGTGTAGTTTAATTTTATATAACTATCATTTGCATGTAATTTTTCAAAATAAATGCATACATGTCATCACATCATTTATTTATGATATGGTTGGCATGGTATCTCATACATAAGTATTATAAAATTTCTGCAATATGAGATAGTGGACAATCTCACAAGTTTTTCTCCTCCATTAGAAGCCTTCATATTGATTGTTTTAGTGCCTGTTTGATATTGCTGATTGTCTTAGTGCTTGATTGGTATTGCTAATTATCTTAGTGCTTATTTGGTATGGTTTATTTAATTGCCATAAGTACTTATTTAATCTTATAAGCTCTTTTTAAAATTTTTGTAGTTATTTTTTTAAATAGAGTTTTTGAAGATTAAATGAGTTATTTACCTCTACTATCTCTACTATTAAAATTTCAAACTTTGAGTTTTTACGAATGCATGTTTAAGAGTTTTTTTGAAATGTTAAAATGTTTTAACATATTTTTTATTTATTTGACAATCTTATTTAATTTATTTGATAATATAACTTTAAAAACTTGCCTCTTAAATTAATTTTTAATTTTTAATAAAAACTTTCATTTATAACCAAACAATAATTTTTTTTTATGAAAACTCTACTTATAATAGTTATGATAATAAAAGTTATAATTAAGTGAGCTCTATTTGAAAAACTATATTAAACAAAGTTTTAATAACTTTATCATAAATAACTGCCTTAATAGCTTACTATAAATGGCCACCGAATCTTTTTTTTTTTAATAATTCTTTTATGATCTAATGCAATTAAATCATCATGAATTCAAAAACAGAATTCATTTTCTCTCTCAAATATAGTTTCTTACAATCAGCTCCTTTCATCTTTCTCTATATACATTATTAACATTTATTTTTACTTCCTGTTAATACTAAGGCTATCAATGTTAGAACAGATCGTACATTTTTGCCAATTGAAAAACAGATACTCACAAGAAACATACATAATTTACTCCGTCTATAACTTGATATGAATAAAAAATGTTTCAAGAAACTTATAAGGAAACTATAAATTGTTGTGTGTTGTTGTTGTCGTTGTTATTATTATTAAAAAGAACTTGTATTGGACAAACTAAATAATAATTATTATTTAAGAAAATGGTTATTTCCGCTTAATCCCTAAATGTTTCGATATTTTTCACCGCGCCCTTAAATATTTCAACAATTTCCACCCCGTACCTATTTCCGTTAATTTGACCGTTATTTTTAACTGAGCTGTTTGAAATATAAATAAATGTCATAAATGCCCCTTATTTGAATTGGAGAAAAAGTAAATGACATAAAATGTTAATCCAATAATTGATATTCATATTAAAAATTCTTAACGGTCAAATTACACAATAATTCCATCAATTAACTTATCAAATAAATTTAATTTATTATCATCAAATAATACTTAGGGCATGAGCTTCCAAAGTTACCCTTTGACCATTAGAATAAACGGTCAAATTAACGGATTGGATGCGGGGTGAAAATTGTTGAAACATTTGGAGGCACGGTGGAAAATATTAAAACATTTAGGGGCAGGCCAAAATTAACCCTTAAGAAAAAAAAACGAAAATGACTTGAAAAAGACGAAGCTAAGGGTTGGCAATGGGACGGGATGGGATGAGATTTACCAATCCCAGTCCCATCCTGTATATGCAAATGGGATGAAAAAACGTCCCAATCCCGTCCCTATATATTTTTTTGGGACAAAAATATGTCCTAATCCTGTCCCAAAAGAGATGGGATCCTGCGGGATCCCATCCCAATTAAAAAAATTTTCATTCTTAATCGGTAATGAGACGGGATGGTACAGAATTTGTCAATCCCACTCCCGTCCCGCTATGTAATTGTGATAAAAAAATGTCTCAATCCCGGCCCTAAATTTTTTTATGGGACAAAAATATGCCCCAATCCCATCCCATCGGGAAAAATTGCCATCTCTCACAAGTGAAAAAGAGTTTTCATTATTTCTTCAATAAATAATCACATGACGTGACTTTTAAGAAAATGATTATCCTTTATTATGTCAAATATTGTCAAATAATAAATTACTATATGAATTATTAAAAGTAACGCTTCTTTACGTTTAACGTTTTAAAAATAACAATTTGATATATTTCGATCATTGCCATTAGTCTAATGATAATCTCATATAGACTAAATTGTACTTTCATCAAATGAAACCTAAATTTGTAATTAAATTTTAGGGTTATTATCGTTTTACTATGGCAAATATTGCAAAATAACAAATCACTACATAAATTATTGAAAAGTAACACATCACTATATTAACTTTTTTAAAATGGTAATTTACTATGCATCCATTAATTTACAATTAATCGTGTGATAGATCAATTGGAGGGCCAATATTTTCATTTTATTATTATTATAAATTTAAATGGGGGTGAGGCTATTTGAACCCAATAAATACTTTTGGCACCCATTTTTTCTACAAAATTTTATATTACAAATATACCCTTAAATAAATTTACTTATAAACCCTTAGTCTCTTCATGATCTAAATTTATAAATTCCTCTGTTAAATACATATGAAATTATTTTTACACTTGTTGGAAGATAATGTTGACAAAACAAAACATTTCTCATTGTGAATTACTTAGGGAAGATATTTTAACATTTCTTATAATGAAACATATGCAAAATGAAATCTCAATTGTTGTTGAACCAGTAACAACGCTATTTTTCAAGTTTCATGAATTTTAAATCCTTAATAGATTTGGAAAAAAAGGAGGGGAAGAAGTTGCATCAAATTAACAAATTATGATCAAAATTTAAGTGGCAATTTGATTGCTCTTTGCAGAGGGTAATCCTGAATTCATTTATGCGCAGCCTCCAAAAGTCTCTTCCCAAATCAAAATTATGAAGCTTGCCCCATTACAATCTTTATAATGAATAAAATTATATTATTTCTAAAAGTAATAATTTTGGAAGAATCACTTGTTAAGTTTACAGATCTAAATTAGTTTGGAAAAGACATGATATTCTTTGATGTTCACTAATATTGGTGAAGACATATATGTGAATAGGATATTTTAGGAATGTAAAAAGCTATTTACCCTGAATTTGCACCCCGAAAGACAAAACGCACCGTTTGGTAATTTGATTGCCATTTGCTTTTGAAGCACGTGTTTCTTCAGTTGCTTTATGTAAGAGGGAAGGACAGTCAACATGCAACACTTATTTTATTTGTTGCGTTCTAGTTGTGCAGCACTTATTTCCTTCGCTTTGCTTTTTTGGGAAGGTCTGAAGATTTAAGCGGAGTTCATTGAAGTACTAGTGAAAAACCCGTTTTTGTTTACCTTTTCGAGGCTAAGTGGAAATCGGAGCCATGGTCTGAAGAAAATCGGAGCCGTGGTCCCGTTTGTGTTTACCTTTTCAAGGCTAAGTGGAAAATGGAAGGTCTGAAGAAAATAGGAGCTGTGGTCACATTCGTGTTTACCTTTTCGGGGCTAAGTGGAAAAGGAAAAGTGAAAACAAAAGTGAAAGTTAAGTGGAAAGCAAATGAAGTAACACGTGTGGAGAGGGAAAACCAAACGGTGCGTTTTGTTTTTCGGGGCACAAATTCAGGGTGCAAATTCAGGGTAAATAGCAGTACTCTTTAGGAATTCAGATGGGTGCTTAAAGAAAAATTATAAAATTAAAATTTTGTTGATGGATGTCATGAGAAATTGGGTTTATTGAGTATTTAAATGGGTTCAAATAGCTTCTCCATTTAAACGGCAATGATATTGTTTCACACTAATAGTAGGACAAAATTATAAATTTATATAATATTAATTTATACTATTTTCTTTTCATTTTAGGAGTTATTCAGTAAGGATAAAATTAATATTTTATAAGTTAATTAACAGATCAATTAATAAGAGTAATGAAAATATAGTGAATGGTAATTTAAAAAAAAAAAAACTCATGTAGTGAATGTTTCCTTTCAATAATTTGCGCAATGAATTGTTTTGTCGTAATACTTACCATAATGAAAATATAATAATCCTTGAGAAAAAATATTTATCTTTCTTTTAAAAAAAGGGTCTGCAAATGATTCAACTAATTGATCGCATACTATATATAATATAATGTTTATGTAATGATTTCAATATTTTTTCTTTATTTTTTTGTTTTCCTTTAAGATAATCCCATACTCTTGCGAATAGCACCAAGGAACACCCAAGTCCAAAGGTAATCCAGATAAATTTCTTTCTTTTCAGGTTTTGTCATTTTGTTAAAGCAAAAAAATACTCTATAAAAAATTATCAAAACCAGTAAGAAAAGAAGTACAAAACATTATCAAAACTAGTAACAAAAGAACGACATACTTATCTCAAAAAAAAAAAAAAAGGAAAAAAGAAAAAAAGGTAAGAAGTAAGAACAGAGCACAGGCAATTTCGAAGCTTAGAGCCTGAGACTTCAATTCTCAATCTCAGAAGCTTAAAAATGGAATCTCTGGCACTCCCTTGTCTGAATTCTTTTACGAGTTCGCGTGCAAGTTTTCACAAAGAACAGAGCAACAAACTGTTGGCTAAAGCTCGTTACTTGAACTCTTCAAAGCCAGCTTCTCTCAGACTTACGCCATATTACATTGCTCCTTCTTTTGTACGCACATATTCCATTTATTGGCTGTTCTGATTAATGGGTTCTCATTATTTTCTTTGTTCTCTTTTCTTACTGTCTCTGTTCGTTCCTCGAGAAAACCAAGGAAAATGGGGAGAAAGAAAATTGAGATTGGTTGTCTTCTGTTTCTTTTCTATGTTTTTCTTTTTAAAGAATTTGGGTGGTATTCGGATGCAAGCTGGTGGAGAAGAGTATGAGCTGAAGCAAATGAGAGATATGGCTGCTGCAAAGAAGAGATGGGACGCTCTGGTATTCCGATTTATTTAATGAAATGAAAAATTTTCCCCCTTGTTAATTATTGTCAGTGAGGGGCTATTAATCTTGTTCTGTGGAATAAAATTTCGTTGCCTTTTAGTGATTCATGTATTAGAATCACACTTTTTTGTTTTTCTAAAGTAAATTTCAAATGGTGATGTTACTTGTCTAATCTGATAATATAAAGTTTATATGAAATTATTGCACTACGATATGGTAATCGCTAAAATACACATATCAACTATGTTTATTGGACAATTATACTGATGACATTGCCTCAGCTTCTTTTACATAATGCTCTTGATCTTGAAGCTCTTAATTTAGTAGTTTCAACTGTTTTGTGTTTGTAGATCAGGGACGGAAAAGTAAAAGTTCTTACACCAAGGGAAGCCGGTTATGCAGTTCAACTCTCTAGCAAAACCTTGCTTGACGTTCGTCCATCTACTGAGCGCAAAAAGGTGAAAATTATTTCTTTTTCTACAATGTTATGTAGATGGGTTTCTCCCATTTTGCAGTAGTTTATGCTGGTGGTAGTAATGATTTTCATGATATGCTTGTAATTTCCATTAATTTTCCAGCTTAAAAGAGCCATAATCGTATGTTAGTTAAGTTGATTGATTTCAAATATTTTATTGTGTCAAATAAGGCTAGTCCTTAGTTGGATGCTGTCATTAGAATTTTTCGATACTTATGCTTCTCTCTTTTCCCTCATTTGTTGGAACATTTTTTTTACTGTCCACGGCGTTGTTGATGTCTATTTTCTTTGTCATCATCATCAAGTTTTCTTAATCTTTTTTTCTATGTTTTAAAGGGTTGGATTAAAGGCTCAATCTGGATTCCTATCTTTGATATTGATGACACATTTGATGCCGGATCTCTTCCCCCAAAGGTCACCAATTTTGTAATGGGTATCATATCATGCTGTCTTATACTTTAGTTGCATCTATTTCTGTATTAGCGTAATTAAATCTTATGCCCTTCATGGTATTACTGGCCAACGGAGTGAAAACACTGAAACTAGTGATTCCTAACTTTGTGGATGTTTCTTCTTAAATTGAATTATCATTGTGTAGGAGGTTGGTGGAGTGGTGTCCCCACATTATCTTACAATAAGTATGTTTAAATTACTTTTGAAGTTCTCAATTTTTTGGGTCCATGCATCTATTTAAGCGTAAACGTTATGTTTCATGGTTATTGTTTCTCTTTCTTCTTTTTTATAGGCAATTCTTATCAAAAGTTGAGGAGAAACTCCCAAAAGATACTGACCTGATTGTTGCATGCCAGAAAGGATTGAGGTGAATCTTTAGATGAACTTATTGGCACTTAAGATCAATCAATTTTAATCTGTGCCTCAGTGCACACTTGTTCATGCAAATTCTTCACTAACAATAGTTCTCTAAAAGGTCTCTTGCTGCTTGTGAGCTACTTTACAATGCTGGATACAGAAACCTCTTCTGGGTTCAAGGGGGTTTAGAGGCTGCTGAAGAAGAGGTATACATGTTTCTAATTTTTAATTCCAGATTTCCTTTTATTTTGTGTTCATATTTCGTTTGGTACTGACTTCTTCTTTTCATTCTTTCATTTTGCTCCAATAGGATGAATTTTTTTTTAATCTAGTCTGAATGTATTTTGGATTAGGATCTTGTCAGAGAAGGTCCTCAGCCTTTGAAGTTTGCTGGAATTGGAGGGCTTTCCGAGTTCCTTGGGTACACATCTCAGCTTTGTTACCCGTTTCTTCACATTTCATATCCAAGTACTTCTTTTTCGAAAATGACATATGTCATAATCCATGCTATGGACGGTTTATATGTGGGAAATTTGAGAAATTGGTGGAATATATTGGAAATTATAAAAGATATTGAGGAGTGAATTTTATAGATATTAAGAAGGAATACCTTGTGCAGTTTTACTGCAAGAGAAAGAGAATCTGAATGCAGTTTTACTGCTATAGAAAGAGAATCTGAAAAACATCTCCTGTTTATGAAATCCCTTGGCACTTGTCTTGATTGCATTCAACCTGAAGGCCTAAACACCCAGTTAAGCTCTGATAATATTCAGGCTGGAGACTTCCAGTAATATTCCACTTCTTCTTTCATTCATCTAGAGAATATTCAAAGATAATTTTATAATTTCTAAAACTCTTTTCTGATAATTTATTGTACATCTGCAACATTCCTTTAACATGCAAGAGAGTGGAATTAAGGATTCAATAATTCTCACTGTCACCAAGTGCTAAGTTTGTGCGAAAATTAGTTAGCAGATGATATCATTCTATCTACTGCAGTTTCTTGTGTCTTGCTGAAATGGATGGAAAATAAATCCTGTAAATGCCATTTAATGTTGTAATTGTTAGAACATTGCTAAACGTGCTCTGACTTAATGCCTGGACTGGTCTTCTTGGTGATAGATCACAAATCTTTTCATGATTCAATGGATTTTCTTAGGGCCTACTCCTAAAATACTTTTTCAGTACTTAAAAAATTGTTTGCTTGAAGCGTCTTTACCATCTGCAACAAATACCAGTCTAATAAAACGTGCCAGCTGAGGTAATAAATATACTAGTCCTGATGATGTTAAAAATTTATGATTTATTAAAGTGTACTCTTTGCGCATTTATTTTGTTTTCAGTTGGACCGATCAACAAAGAGCTCAAGCTGCCAGAGAAGGTTGGGGTTATCGATTACTATACTCTGCGCGTCTGGTAATTATGAAGTTGTTGTCTTAGATTCTTAGTAAAATAGTCTGTTGTTTAGCCTTAAATTTATTAGTTATCTGAGTGAGACTAATATCCATCTGTTTTGGAAACAGGTCGGAGTATTTCTGGCTGCTGATGCCTTGATTATTGGAGCTCAGCAAGTGGGCCGTTATATCCAGGATATAAGATCTCACTGAGATTAAGTGGCTGCACTTGAAGCAGTCGATTTAGACGTGTGAGAGACAAAAGTCTCGGTTATGCTTGACCTCAAAGTGACCAGCGATTTGTGGAGGATCCCAATTTTGAAGCTAGAGTACTTCACAAAGCTAATGACATTCGCGAATTTCAGCTATAGAATCATTTCCTTATCGTGTGTTTTTTATGCTTTTCATCCGCGTTGTGATTTTCTTTCATGTGCTGTAATGAGTTAGTTGAGCAGCGATTGCCTCGTTGTAATTTGTTAAAGCAAGCTTGGCTGCAAAGGAAATTTGCTTAACCAGTTAAATAGAATTTGAGATTGCTACTGCATAGCTATGTGTGTTTGTGTGAAGGAGGTTGTTATGTTACATGATCATGTAACATACATGATTATGTAGCGGTCGTTGGATTTTTATCCAACAGTTGTGAAAATATAAAATAATAAAATTATGTTATTTCCACAACCGTTGAATAAAATCCAACGGCTCCTACGTAATCATGTATGTTAGATAATTATATAACATTAAAAAAAAAAAGTGTTCTGTGAATTCCAATGCCTACATCTTTTTTAAATATAATTTCTTATAACCTTAAAATTGCTTGTCCATATGTAGTATGGGTGTGTAACTATCGTGCACCGGCAACTTAGCAAAGTTTTGAACGAATGAATCAAGAAACAATTATCCTTTTGTCTGGTGGAAGATAATGCAAAGCGGATAATACCCCGTTGGTACGAATTGGGTTCAGTCAACCCACCTGGAGGTTTGCTTTGTGCATTGTTATGCGGAATAGTAAAAAAATTGATAAACTAATAGAAACAAAAATTTTAAATAATAAAAATATTATTGATAAGTTTGAATAATCATAACTAGGATTTTGGGATTTTTATTAAATTTTAAATATTGTGAATTTATTAAAATAAGTGAAACTAAAATATTATTTTATAATAAAATTTTCTTAATTGAAATGAAAAAATAAAATAAACAGAATTCAAATGTGATAACTAAACAAAAGAATAAAATACTAAAAGCAATAAAAAAAATAAAAAATAACTTAATATTGCAAAACAATTAAGAAACAAATAGAATTCTAACTGGATCATAGGGCAGAACAGTCATAATAATTTGGAGTTTTGGTTCATTTGTTGCAAGCTTCAAAACTATATATCGTACACTCAAGACAAACACTTATAGCCAAATTACGAGTTTCAAAAATTTCATGCTCATCCTATGCAACCATCTTATATCACGTATATTATTCATTGTCTTCGCCATATGTTGGGTTGGTTTGACCTGCTGTCAGTGTTAGACGAGTAAACCAAAATCCAGTTCGAGCTCTCTTGGCAAACCCCATTAGACTCTTTTATTTTCCTTTTAACCTTTACTCTCTCTTCTTTTCTGCTGATTACATGCAGGGAAGCAAAATGAATTCATATGACAAGAGGGAAAATATTGACCTAGCTCGGTGGTGAATTTTCTTGGGGAAAGTGAGGCTTGGCTACAACAATCAGATCAGCTGTCCTGTGCATAGTGATGCCAAAAGCTTCATTCATATCTAAATCTTTAGCTTCAATACCAGGGGGAAGCTCCCAATCAAAGCTGTGGAGCAGCTGAGCTAGAGCTAGCTCAACAGTTGCCGCTCCAAATGCAATAGCTGGACAGCTTCTTCTACCGGAACCAAACGGTACAAGCTCGAAATCCTGCCCTTTGAAGTCGATTGTGCTACCCATAAATCTTTCTGGCTCAAAGGCTTCAGGATTTTCCCATGATTCTGGGTCCCTCCCTATTGCCCAGGCATTTACAAAAAATCGTGTTTTGGTTGAGATATTATACCCATCAATGGTAACTTCCTCCATGGATTCCCTTGGGACTAGGACAGGAGCAGGAGGGTGCAATCGAAATATCTCTTTGACGACAGCTTTCATGTAGTGCAGCTGAGGCAGGTCACTTTCTAGTACAGCTCTTCTGTCTCCAAGAATCCTTCGAACTTCAGCTTGAGCTTTTCCAAGGACACGGGGGTTCATGATGAGCTCTGTCATCCCCCAATCGAGAGTTATGAAGGTTGTATCTGTTCCTGCAGCAAACATGTCCTGCAACATTTACATAGCCACTTTCCCGTTTCAGTTTCTGTGGAGATGATAAGTCAAAAATTGCACGTTTTATACATTTAGACATCTGTTCATTTTTTAAGCTAAAAGGGGTTAAAGCAAAGCAGCCGCAAATAAAGAAGTTTTCACTGACCAAGATGATGGCTTTGACGTTGTCCATGGTGAGAGGCATTTCAGCTGATTCACTCTTCTGTATATCTAGTAAAACATCGACAAGGTCCTGCTTTTCCGTTTCTCTATCGGTATTGAGATGTTCTTTTATTACCTTGTCGAAAAGCTGATCAAAGCGTCGAAAGGTTTTTTGGAGCCTTGATTTCATGCCGGTTAAGCTGTGAAGAAACTCCATGGAAGGGAAGAAATCTCCAATACTAAAACCGCCTAGTAATGCTTGATACTCCTCGAGCATCTTCTGGAAACCATACTGATCGTACTCCCCTGCCCCCGAGAAATCCCTCCCAAGTGCAACCCTGCAAAGAACATCATTTGCATACAGTCCAAGAGTCTTAGTTAGATTGGTGGTATTAGGATAACACTCTTCTACTCGACGAACCAGACGAGCTACTTTTTTTTCTCTAACAAAAGCTAAAAAGATTGGACTCGTTTGGCACTCAGTAGCTCAAGCATGCAAATTTTTCGTATATGCCTCCAGTAAGCACCATAAGGGGAGAACACAACATCAGTGCAGTCATAAAAGAGGTGTTTGGCTGAAAAAATCTGAGGGCGGCTTGCAAGTGCAAGATCATGGGTCTTCATCACTTCCTTTGCCATTTTAGCCGAAGAAACCACTACTGTAGGAACTTCACCGAGTTGCAAGTAACAGATTGGACCAAACTTCTCTGCCAAACGGCAGAGAGAGATGTGGGGCATTTTACCAAGCTGGTGAAGGTTACCGATGACTGGAAGCTTTGAAGGGCTTGGGGGGAGATTAAGCTTTCTTTTTCTTGAATTCTCCTTTAAGATAAACTTAAGCAGCAGCAACAGAAAAAGAGCTGCAAAGACCATGGAAGGTTTGAACCCTTCCTCAAGCCATTGATGGAAAGCCATCAGAGTTTTCTCTTAACAGGTTTCTACCTTTTGGTGCAAATCATTATTCATTTATTAAAGGTAGCCACTTCATTTATATGATTAATCTCCCACCAGTGTATCTTTCTAAGTTTTTCCATATTCTCTGATCTATACTATAGGATCTAGCTAGGCTGTCAACTTCTTTATTCACGTTTTTCAACTCAATCCACTGCTATACATAGTAGCATCCAATCTCTAGTCTATTGGTGAATGATCATATGCTTGGACTATGAACATGAAATAAACAGAATAAACCCAACGGAATATTTAAAAAATTACGGCGGCTGCTACAAGTTTGTTAAGATGTGATGCGTATCAATGAAATACATCGAATCAAAGCCAAATGTAGTCATCACATGCTAAGCTAAAGAAGCTTGACTAAATGATAGAAACCTGCTCAATTATGTATGCATGAGGTGGCAAATTAAGGATAGGCGTTGATTCATCAAATGGCCGCCTAAAAGCAATAGAAACATGGCATGATGAAGCTTGTAAGAAGCGGTGGCTCACTTGTTCTAAATAGAGACATTTGCTTCAATGGTTAGTGGGGCCGATTATGTATCAAATCAAGAAAAGAGAAAAGAGGAAGCTTTAACAAAAGCTCATATCCTGAGTTAAGGAAATAAAAAGTTTCTTTTTTCAATTTTCAATGTCTTAATATTTGTTTATAAAAAAACAAAGTTCTTGGTCTGGGATTCTCTTGATAGTGGAAGTGTTTTTTTAATTTTACAGTTCAATACCATTTATTGTAGAAACTTAACACTTTATCAATATCAGTTAGATCTAGCTGCATTGTTATAGGATAAGATGTGTGAATGATAGTCAATAGGAGTTTCCGTGGTTTGTATTCCTCAAAAACTTTTTCAAGTTGCAGGTTTTACGTGTCCTGCTTGCGGAAATGTCATTGTCGGATGCCTAACCTTGTTTGCATAATGACAAGTGATCACCATCCCGGCCTGCATGCGGAAATGTCATTATCGGATGCCTAATCTTGTTTGCATAATGACAAGAGATCACCATCCCGGCTTGTGATAGACCATAATGGAGCTATCCTTGTCAATTTTGGTGGAGCTTCCTCAGCATTAATTTATCTTAATGGTAAACAAGTAATTTCGAAAACACACACCAAGTTCCAAGAATGATGTCTAAATCTAGCATGTAAATTGTAAGACTCTTTAAAAGCACGCGTTCCATTTTTAAAACTCAAAGCACATTCTAGACAAAAAAGGTTAACGAAGCTCTTATTTATAAATTATTTAGTGAAGAAAAGGGTAGAAACACCTCAAATGGTATAACCATTCACCAAATATTTTAAGATAGATTTTTACAGACATTTCATTATCCCTTTGGCTCTAGAAACGATGAGGAGTCGCAACAACTACAAGCGGGAACTTCCTGTGAATGGTTATACCATTTGATTCATCGACATCCAAGTCCTCCTCTCTTTGTTCATCTGGCAACGCCCAATCAAACTTGTACAATAGGTTTGACAATACAAGCTCAACAATTGCAATAGCAAATGTAGCTCCAGGACACCCCCTTCTACCAGCTCCGAAAGGAATGAAATGAAAATCATTCCCTTTGAAACTTGAACAGTTGTCCAGGAACCTCTCAGGTTTAAATTTCTCTGGTTCTTCCCATGAAGCAGGATCTCTCCCTATTGCCCACGCATTGATAATAACTCTGGATTTGGCAGGAATGTTGTAGCCTCCTACCTGGACATCTTTTGTTGCTTGTCGCGGAAGCAGCAATGGAACTGGAGGGTGTAGTCGTAAAGTCTCCTTTATCACTGCCTTGAGGTAAAACATTTTCTCTATATGATCTTCATTAATGTAAGATTTGCTTCCAGCAATCCGTCTCACCTCTTCCTGCACCTTTTTCATAGTTTTGCTATGCTTTATAAGCTCTGTCAGTGCCCATTCTAGAGCAGTGTAAGTGGTATCCGTTCCACCAGCAAACATGTCCTACAAGAAATTGATTATAACGCATTGATCATAGCATATATAGCGATCTTGTCTTAAGATACTTGTGCGTTTGTATGTAAATAAATAATCTGCCTTTGGAGCTAGTTTGGATTGATTAGGCAAAATGTGCTTACCAGGATAATGGCTTTCATGTTCTCTCTAGCCATGCTAATGCCATTTGTGCCATCATTTTGAATTTCAAGAAGAACATCCAAGAAGTCCTTTTGATCCTCCTTCACGATCACACCACCATTGGTTGCTACATCTTGACGTTGACGAGTCATGTGATGGTCAATAACATAATTCAAAAAACTATCCAAATGTTTGAAAACCCTCTCCACCCTAGCATCCAGACCGGTTAATTTATCTAAAAAGGCCAGCCATGGAATGAAATCCCCAACACAGAACATACCTAACAATTCCCCGAGTTCTTCTAAAAGTTTCTTAAGTTTACCCCCAGCTTCACCTTCACCGCATGTCATACCAAAAGCAGCCCTGCATATTACATTGTTTGTAAGCGAAATTAATATTTCACTTAAATCAATTGGAGACGAACCCGAACAAGATCGCAATGCTACTTTTTCAATCATTTGAATTGTCTCTTCTTCTCTTAAAGACCTAAATGACTGTACCCTTCTTGTGCTAAGAAGCCGCATTACACAAATGCTCCTCATTTGCCTCCAATATTCACCATAAGGGGACCAGGACAAGTCCCTGTAATCATAGAGAAGTTTTCTAGCAATACTGGAATAGGGTCTGTTTGCAAATATTATGTCGTGAGTTTTCATTATCTCACGAGCAAAGTTTGGTGACGAGATCACAAAGGTACGTTCTCTGCCAAGTTGCAGCAGCATAATGGGGCCGTGTAGCCTGGCTAAGGACGTCAGAGAGCGGTGTGGGGTCATTCCTAATTGGTGGAGGTTACCTATTATTGGCAGCTTTGATGGTGAGGGGGGAAGGTTGTTATTGCTTGGATTGGTGAAAAATACCCATTTGATAACAAACATGGCCAGAATAAGGGAAATAAAAAAGGAGGGCAGTAGTAAGAATTCCTGTAGCTGGTAATGGACATGGAATGGGATCGGAATGTTGGTCATTTCTGATTCTTTGATTTTGTGAGTTTTCATAACATTATGAACATCCCTCGTCATGCTTTACACCATTTATAGGCGTTTAACCATTTACTAAGCATTTAAGCTTTTGCCAGATTCATAGAATTGATGGAATCAAACAGATACAGATAGAAGTGATAAGTCTGTATCGTTTATAGAAGCAGATTTAATAGTTTTTTTTTTTTTGGCGTCCCTTCAGTTGGCCTACTACTACTGAAATTTGAGATATGGAAAGCGTTAATTAATTTGAGATATGTAAAATGTTTCGAAAGAAACAGGGTGCTTGCAATCACGCAGACCAATCATTAGAATTCAGAAATGGCCACTAACCAATGCAGTACACAATTCTTCAAAGAAAAAAAAAAATAGTTGTCTCCATTAATTTATGTGCACGTGGTGTAATATTGTTGGAGTTATATGTGAAAGACAATTTCATAATTTTTATATATTAATTATTGTTAATTCAGTAGAACAGTGCCACAGAAATTAACATCAATATTACTAGATTACGAACACAAGACATTACAACTCTTTAACAGTGAACAAATTGCATTTTCCCTTATTTGCACACAACTCCAGCAACTAGCGAGGAGTTGGAACTGACGAAACAAAAATAAACTTTATGTCCTTAATCTTGCATTTTCAAATAAACACATATTTTAGGTAATTTCAAAATTTACCATGATCTCCCATGGATCCGAACTTGGAAGCTTGTTATGGAGCTTTCACAGAGTTGCTACAACTTTGATCCAGCTTCTGAAATTCCCGCTTCCTTTCCTTCAGCTCAAGGTTCAACTTTTCTCCAATAGTTTACTGCACACACGGGAGAGATGAGGGAGAGAGAGAGAGGTGCACTGCACTCATGCCATAGATTTCTTGAACAGTAAACTTCCAATGGGCTGAAATTACTTAAATACAGTGGTTGAGTGCAGGGACTCCTCATGTGTTAGTACAAAATTGCCCATCCTATTATGAGCTAAAATAACACAATTAAGGATTATACTTGTCCATAATATACTAGTGTGTATGGTATGTCAAAATCAGACTCATTAACACAATATTTGATCACTTAATAAATGAGTCTGTCAAAATTGCTCCATAATATTTAACAATAGTCACGTATTAATTCGGTAAAATATAGAAAATAATTAGAATGATTTATGCCGGTCCACATAATGTGAGAAATAAATCTAACAGGAACAGCAACGAGAGGAAATTTTCTATGGACTAATATTCCCGATGCTTCTGGTACCTCCAAATGCTGCCCACTTGCTTCACCGGGCACTGTCCAGTCAAAATGGTACAAAAGACTTGCTAATGCCAGCTCAATTGCGGCAACGGGAAATGTAATTCCAGGATAGCCACTTCGTCCTCCCCAAAAAGGAATTCAAAGTCATGCCCTTTGAAATCTATGGAAGAATTCAAGAACCTCTTGGGTCTAAATTCTTCTGGCTCGTCCCATGAGATACCTACCTATTGCCCAAGCATCGAAAATTAGTCTTGTTTTGGCAAGTATGTCATACCCTTTAACTTTGACATCCTCAGTTGATTCTCGCAGAACAAGTAAGCGGAGTGGCAGGTGTAATCGAAATGATTCCATGATCACTGCTTTCAAGTATTTGCATATTCTCCAGGTCATCCTCGGAGATGTTGGGTTTGCTTCCAATGATTTCTCGCGTCTCATTCAGTGCTTTCTTCATTGCACGTGGGTGCCTTATTAGTTCTGTCATTGTTGTATGTGGCATCAGTCCCAGCTGCAAACATATCCTGTTTCAGAAATATTTAACAAACACGTTACATGGTCTGTATTCTCCGAGTTTTATGTTTTCTGTATACTCAATTGTTCGTTATGTAAGATTATCACGTTAATAATGATGGATAATAATGTTAACTGAAATCAAACAGAGATAAATAGAGGTCAAGATTCAAAGCTGTTATGCTCAGAATGATGGCTTTTATGCTCTCTCCATAGTGCCATGGTGCTGTCATCTTTCTGAATATTAAGCCGAACATCCACAAAATCCTTTTGCTCCTCTGTTTTATCCGTGCCTTGTTTTGTCATCTGATCATATCAAGAATTCTATCTAGAAAGATATCAGTAAACCTTGTCTTACTTATTGCATTCAAACCTGTCACATTATTAAGCCAATCAAGCTACGGAATAAAATCCTGTGCGGTAAAAACACCCAACATTTGACTAAAATCATCCACAAGCTTCTTAAATTTGTGAGCGAAGACAACACTTCACAGGAGAAGAAGATGAACAAGACTCTTTGATTTTGTGGGTCATTGAGTTTATCTCTTCATCTCTAACATATCGAAATGACTGAACCCTTTTCAGATTAAGAAGATGCAGAGCACATATTGTAAGAATAATAACACAGTGAGTTAAAATAAATAAAACCAGTAGGTAATTTAACTAAAGCAACGTAAACAGCAACTGGAAATTATGAATGAACAATTGGAAAAACAGAAGGGAAAAGAAAATCAAAACAGAAAATAAAACCCGAGGCCTGCAACTCAGTTTCCTTAAAATAAATTTATCACCTGCTGAAATGCTTTAGGTCTGTTGGTAACTGCTTCCCAGAATACAACGGGCACGAATTTCCCGTCAAGCACAGACAGGTAAATCTGGTGAACCACAACAGCGGCAAACTCGATCAGAAAACAAGACGAAAGAAGGATGAAAGAAAAATTGCAAGTGCTCTGTGTGCTGGTTTCAGTGTGTTCAAAAACAGAAGAGAATGGTGCCTTTTTATACTCATGTGGGTAGGTAACAACAGCACAAAAATAATTGCGAAGCTGTCATAAAAAATCTGTTGGTAACTGCTTCCCAGAATACAACGGGCACGAATTTCCCGTCAAGCACAGACAGGTAAATCTGGTGAACCACAACAGCGGCAAACTCGATCAGAAAACAAGACGAAAGAAGGATGAAAGAAAAATTGCAAGTGCTCTGTGTGCTGGTTTCAGTGTGTTCAAAAACAGAAGAGAATGGTGCCTTTTTATACTCATGTGGGTAGGTAACAACAGCACAAAAATAATTGCGAAGCTGTCATAAAAAATCTGTTGGCAACTGCTTCCCAGAATACAACGGGCACGAATTTCCCGTCAAGCACAGACAGGTAAATTCGGTGAACCACAACAGCGGCAAACTCGATCAGAAAACAAGACGAAAGAAGGATGAAAGAAAAATTGCAAGTGCTCTATGTGCTGGTTTTAGTGTGTTCAAAAACAGAAGAGAATGGTGCCTTTTTATACTCATGTGGGTAGGTAACAGCAGCACAAAAATAATTGTGAAGCTGTCATAAAAAATTTGAAAGGAAATTAAAAACGTGCCATGCAAGTTTGGATGTTTTTGAGTTGACATTCGCGTACGTAGAACGCACATGTGGAGAGAGCCTCTATCTTAAAATTTCTTATTTATGTATGGTTAAATGTTTATATTTAAACACTAATCCCTTGGCTTCTTTTTTCCATGTGGGATAGGGCTCATTTCCTTTTAAATTTCCAACTTCAATGGTGAACTTTGAGAGATAATTTCTCATTCACCCAAGCACCATTTTGAGAAAATAAAATTATACTTTTGAAGTATTAATGGAATAGAATCCGAACCTCACAAGATTTCTCACTTTCGCTATGTGGGATCTACTCAAAATGTGCCCTCAAAATAGCATATAGATATGCTATTTTTTCAACACATACGCTCCTCATTTGCCTCCAGTAGTCGCCGTAAAGAGGCAAGGACACATTCTTGTAGTCATACAAAAGTCTCGTTGAGATACTCGAGTCGGGTCTATTTGAAATGACGATGTCATGGGTTTTCAAGATCACTTTAGCTGGTTCAGCAGAGGAAACTACAACTGTTGGCACCCTGCCTAAGTGCAGAAGCATGACAGGGCCCCCCAGTGTTGAGCCATGGCATAGAGAGAGCGATGCGGGAGAAAGCCTAGTTGATGGAGATTGACTATGATTGGAAGCTTTGATAGTGAAGGTGGTACGATTTTGTTGCCTTGTTTTGAAGGTGGAGAAAAGCAATTTGTTAACAAAGATGATCAAAACAAGTGAGTGAAGAGGAAATGGATGAATTAAGATCGATTTTAGCTGCAAATTCTTCCATATTTCTTAATTCTTATGTCACAAGGTGGTGGTTTCATTTTCAGAGTACTTATTGTGGGTGTCATTTTTTAAGGTGGTAAAATTCAAAATAAATATAATAAATAAAATAATTTATATTTTGAAATTAAATATTTAAATTTTTTTAGCTAGTTAGACATATTTTACAATTAATATTATATTGAAATTTATTATAAAATTTAAAATTAATTTAAAGAATCGGACTATTGGCAATTTATAACTTTAAGAGGACAATTTCTAATGACACCCTGCTCCAAAAGTCAAAAATCTTCAGTGTCTCGCGGCCGAACCAGACCCAACACCTTGCTCGGCCTTTATGGCTTCTCGCCGCAGTTGAACACTCACCAAACCACCATGCCACAGCCGTCTACCCATCAGCCCATCCAAACCACCGCCACATGCTCTAACCCGAAAACTATTCCACACTCTAACCCACCGCCGCCATCTAAAAAACACCACCATGCAGCCGTCACACCAATAGCCCCCACAAAACCGGACTAATATGCACGTTCCCCATCAAGTCGACCATACACCAAGCCGAGCCACCACCATTGCTGCCACGTCACAACCCATACAATTCCAATAACCCACAAGCCATGCACATGGCTGCCACTACACCGAATCATGCCAATAATCCTCAAAACAAAATTAAAGATTTGGCTGGGGAGTGATACTGAAGCTCCATTACCATCGATGGCAGAAACTCAGGGTCCCAAAAAAAAAAAACTTTGGCTGCGAAAAAGAGGAAACAAAAAAAAATGTTGAAATGGCTTTTGTGCGTCTAAGGTGCTGTAATTTTTTACGCTAAAGATAAGCTTTTGTTATGAAACGTACTCTTATAACATACATTATTACGTAGCAGTCGATAAAAATTTGAACGTCTGTAAAAATAATATAATTTTATTATTTTTTTATTTTTATAACCGTTGAATTTTTATTAAATGACTACTAACATATATAATTATCTAACGTAATAATCTCCCTAAAGATATATACCTTATTACCTTTAGATCTAATTAACAGTATATATTAATTTTTTAATAAAAAAATGTAATTCTTTTTAAAAATAATAAGATTAATTAACAAATCGTTAAACAAGTGATTTTAAATTTAAAAATAAAAATAAAAAGAGAAATGAAAAAATATAATATCTCAAGTTCTTTTGTTTGAAATTGAATTCTTGTCAAGTATTGCTTATTCCATTACATTTTGGTATTGATTTAAACCATATGATTGGTGTTGATTTATTATTTTATGAAGTATGGTAGACGCTAGAACTGCGGCTCAAGAAATTGTTTGATACCATCTCATCCATTCATGAAGAAATGCTTTAATTTTTAATAAAATTAATGATTTAATTTGATTAAAAATTAATTGTAGCTGGAAGGATAAGAAATTTACCAGCAACTTATGAATTACATGATATCTTTTAATTAATTATCTATTATATTGAATGAATGACTAAGATTAAAATATTTAAATCTAAACGTCTATAATGATCCCACTTAGTGCTATAAAAATACATACAACATCATAGAAAAATCGTAAAAAAAAAAAAAAGTTGAAAAATGAGATTTAAAGGAATAAGTTTTGAATGCGGATATTTTTGTTAATTTTGAAAGTGTTAAAATATTTTAATAGACTTAATTAGAAAGGGGGTTTTAACTTTGAGGCATTCACAAAGTGGCACTAGTCCCACTCTTTTTTTTTTAAAAATATTGGGGTCTTTTTATACAGTCAAATAAAGTGTGGAGTGTAATAAATATTCTTTTTCTCTTTTCTCTTCAGACCCATAGATATGTTGTAGTATGTAGACCAACCAAACTAAAGATATATATATATTTTTTTTTTCCAAAAAAACGAGTCTGCTGCCTTTTCTTTTCTTTTGTTCTTGCTTTTCCGCAATTAGCTCTTAGTTTTCAGCTGCAACAACAAATTTCTTCTCTCATTTAGCTAAACTAATTTATCTTTAATAAGGCAGTAACCCCCTGCTCCTGCTGCAACATCCCCTTTGTTGTCATTTGATCAATATTCATGTCCGGGTATCATCAGCGCGGTCCTATTCTTAGAATCATAGGATGTAGATTGTAAATTAACTTCTTTTGAAATATAATCCAGGACTGGTTACGAATTTCATCCTAATGGCTTTTCTTTTAAATACAAGTAGAACACCTCTTCGGCTCTTCATCAGCTTTCATCAGGTATCCGACCAAATAGAAAATTTTAGACAGGTAATTATAAATTATTATTGATCTTATTGTTACTCTAGTGCAAATTTTTTAATTACCTAAAATGCTTTTTCAAAATTAAAATAAAATATATCCTTAATTTTTTGCAAAATCTTTTTTTGTCGACCCTTATTTGCTTTGAGCGGTGGGGTTGATATATAATATTTGTAGAAGATCGAGAAGGCGGACAAATCGCATTTGACAAAATTGACAAAGATCAATATCTTAGTGGTTTGATCAATTCAAAGTAGTCTTATGCATTGATGAGGCTACGTTGAAAAGGATTATAATAACCGAAGCGTTTTGTCATTTGTCATGTTACGCAAATTGGACTATGCCCATGTTTGTTTTGTCATTTGTCATGCTAGAGCCAAAAACAGAAAAAAAAAAAAAAAAAAACCGATAAAACTCTAAGCTAGAGAACAGTTAGTAAGGCCTATCAAATGGTGGTCAGAGCACTCACGACTTTTTTTTATTTTGCAATCAGATGCTGGTTTTTAATACATAGAGAATAGCTTATCGTTTCAATACATTGAGAAAGATAGACATTGTGAGTTGTGACACTGGAGATGGAGTGAAGCATGGAAGTTCGTGCAGGCATAGAGGTTGGAGAGTTGGAGCCGCGCCAGTCAGCAACACTGCTTGTGTTTGCTTCGTTATAGAAAGAAATTTAGGTAGCATTTATTTTTTGGATTGGAGTGAGAATATTCAGGAGTGGGAATTCTAGAATTCAGAGTGTGGAGTGGGAGTAAGAGTAGGTTGTTTACTTACACTGGAATGGAAGCATGAAATGGAGATCAAAATTTAATTTATGTGTTTACTTTGTCTTGGATTGGGAGTAAATAGTTTCAAATTATAATTTTATCCTTATTTAAAGAATTATAGTTTTTAATTACAAAGTTAATAAAAAAAATATTTAATGAATAAACATTTATTTTATTATATTTGTAAATTTATAATAATTATTAATATTCTTAATTATGAACATCACAATTTTTTATTAATTCTAATTTTAATTATATAAATTAAAAATTGTTGATAAGGGCAATATAAATGAAATATTTTTACTATTAACATAGTATGAAATTAATATTTTCTTAGAATAAACTATTTATTAGTATTAATTATTAATATTAAATAAATATAATACTATTATTTTTAAATAAATATAATAATATTATATTTTCAAATAAAGATGGTATATAGAGAATTAATAATATTACTAACCCAATTATTATTTAGTTAAATATAATAATATTATCTAAATATTTATTAAATATAATTATAGTAAATTTAATAAAAAGAAGGATAAATATAAAATGAAACATTATTTTATTTTATATAATTATATTAAATTTATTATTTATTAATATATTATTATTTAGTACAAAATTAATATTTTCTTAGAATAAACTATTTATTATTATTATTATTAATATTAAATAAATATAGTACTATTATTTTTAAAACTAATATAATAATATTATATTATTAAATAAAGATAGCATATAGTAATTTTTATTAATATAATAATATTATTTTTAAGTAATTTTAACTTATAATCAATACAAATTATTATTTAGTTAAATATAATATTATTTATTTTATTAAATATTAAATTAAATTAAATTTAAAAAAAAAAAGATAGAAAAGGGAGAGATGGAAGTGGATTCTTAATTCTTCTCCAATTTATTGAAGTAAACACTGAAGTATGAGGAATACACGCTCCTCACTCCCACTTTAAAAAATAAATACAGCCTTAGGGTTCATTTAGATTTTAGGTGTTTGTATTTATATTTTTCGTCTTTTTACTTATTAAAAATTCAGGCACGGATCCAATTTCGAGTTTATTCTCAATAACTTACCTGGGCTTATGCTCGAAAAAATCTGGCTTAAGTCTTTAATTTGCCAACCCTACTAGTGATTGTGCCATGATCTGCCTCTTCATCATGAGGTACTGGACCGGGGTCTGAACAAGTTTTTAACGCTTAACCTGGAGGCTGGAGCCACGGTACGAAAGGGGTATCTTTAGCCCAAAAAATTTTACATGGTGTCGAACTGTCGATGTTGAGTGGAGCCAACCAACCTTTATTCTCACGGCGCGTGTGGCACGTGCCAAAAAATGGAGAAACTTTTTCTTATCACCGAAAGCTAACTTAACCACGATAAAACCTAACCTAAGCCCGAACCTTACCATGGTTAATTCCAAACCGATTCCTTCCATTCCAAAGCATTGATTAGACAAAATCCGAGTCGAACCCACGGCTACAAACAAGACACGCGTACGGCTTGATCTCCCGTAAACCGCCCCCGCCTATCGAGTTGGTAGGTTAAAAGTAGGATTAGTTCCCCTATTCGCTGCACAAAACAAAGAAAATTCTTATCTTCGTTATTTTATTCGTTCGTTTCAATCGCATCAAGATCTCGATCTCTCTCTTATTTCCTCGCCGTGAGCTGCGATCATGGAGATGGAGCGCGTGACGGAGTTTCCTTTTTCGAATCTGGATCGGCGTCCTCGTAAGCGAGCGCGTTTGGGCTGGGACGTGCCTCAGGTACCGAAGGTATCATCAGATTTCGTCTCTGTTTGCGATTTTTATTTTTCCTGAATTTGCGTATGGATCTGGTATATTTCTCTGATTTTTTTTTAATTTTTAGTATTTTATATGATCTTAGTTTTAATTAGAAGCTTATTCCTATTTTGTTTGGATCTGAATTATTTCGTAGCATCTCCCCCCTTCTCTTGGGTGTTTAGGATAGATCATGGATAGCTTTTATAAGAATCTTAGAATTTTTTTTTATTTCTTTCTTGGAGAATTAGGATCGATGGACTATTTAGCAGTATCGAATCAAAATAGTTATGCAAAAATATCTTGGTCGAATTTTTTGTTGATTTGTTCAAATCATTGCTAGAGATGTTAATGCCTTGAAAACATATATAATTAATTCCACAAATGATCAGCCTGCGATACTGGAAGTTTTTTGCATAACTTGAAATATATTTTGTGTTTTTAATCTGTTGTATTTAATTCATCGATCTATATTTCGCTATGACGTTTTTTTTTTTGGTTATACCTGCCAATGACTGCGTGGATTGTATGATGTACCAAGGGGATGGAGTTATAGGGAGGAAATTTGATATATGTTTTAAGTGGTACAAATGAATGAATGGCTGTGTGTAGGCTCAGGTAGGATTATTTTGTGGACAAGAGGTTGGGAATGTAACAAGCTTTGCACCTCCAAGAGCTCCCTCAGACCATGTCACTAGTTCTTCTCTATTTGTAAAGGGAGTGGCTCGAAATGGTTCTCCCCCATGGCGTGAGGATGACAAAGATGGCCATTATATGTTTGCGCTTGGAGAAAATTTAACTTCTCGCTGTAATTACACTTTTACCATTATCTGCCTCAATCAATAATATTAGTTTGTCCTTAATGAGAGAGTAATTACTTTATTTGGGTTAATAATGTTATACTTCTTTTGGTGAACCTAATTTTCTATCCATGAGAATGAGAGGTTCTTCTGGTATTTTAATGGTAGATATGTATATTTTACTAACCATGGCACTCAGAAATAGAGTTCTGATGTGTAACATGTTCAATCTGATTACTTACATTGTCTTTTCTGCATTTGCAGATAAGATTCACAGCAAAATGGGTGAAGGTACATTTATTGAACAGACCTCAAATCCTTTGTTAACAATGGTTTCTCTGTTCACTTTCTGATGTTATGCATCTTATTCTTGATCATTTCTTTTACAGGAACCTTCGGTCAGGTTTTGGAATGCTGGGATCGTGAGAGGAAAGAAATGGTAGCCATTAAAATTGTTCGTGGGATCAAGAAATATCGTGAGGCTGCTATGATAGAAATTGAAGTACTTCAACAACTTGCAAAACATGATAAAGGTGGCAACCGGTGAGTGCTAACAGTTGGTTTAATTTATTTCCTGCTTTACTGACATCGCTGGATATGGAATAACAAGTTTCCCTAAAATTATGTGCGATGGTTGAATGGGTTTATTCCTTGCAGTTGTGTGCAAATACGGAACTGGTTTGACTATCGTAACCATATCTGTATTGTAAGTATATGATTGTTTTGTGATGAATTAATTTCCCCAATTTACACATAATTTGGGGGTTAAGACTTCTGGATGGATTCAAATGGTTTCAACAGGTGTTTGAGAAGCTTGGATCTAGCTTATACGATTTTCTACGGAAAAACAATTATCGCTCATTTCCCATTGATCTTGTCCGTGAGATTGCCAGACAACTGTTGGAATGTATAGCATGTGTGTAGTAATTACTTAAAGCTAGTTTCTTTCAATTAATCATGTGTTTCCTTTTTTCTATTGCTGGTGTCAATTAGCTATGGTCAATGAAATGAATGGGTTTTCTTGTTTTATACCTGTTCAACCGTTATATGCAGAAATAGTTTTTACCTTGGTTGGAGTTTTTAAAAATTGCACTATTGCACTAAGCAAACCTGTCTGTTAACCTGGTGCTGTTTCGACTGTTTCCTAATGACATTAATTTTATGAATGTTTGCAGTTATGCATGATCTGTGTATGATACATACTGACTTAAAGCCTGAGAACGTTCTACTTGTTTCTTCCGAGTATATTAAGGTTCCTGACTACAAGGTATTATTATGGTTTTCTTTACTTATTTTCGCTAGTATACTCTTTCACGTTCCGAGTTTTTGACATTGTTCTTTTTCTAAATGTACTTGAATTTGCAGAGTTCTTTGCACACACCAAAAGATTCTTCCTACTTTAAAAGAATGCCAAAGTCAAGTGCTATTAAGGTGATTGATTTTGGCAGCACAACTTATGAGCGCCCAGATCAGAACTACATTGTATCCACCCGACATTATCGTGCGCCGGAGGTTATCCTTGGTAAATATGTTCTCTACCTATTTCTTGTTGTACCACAGAATTGTTATTGATCTGCTGACTGACTATGATCTTTATTTCTAGGACTTGGGTGGACTTACCCATGTGATATATGGAGTGTTGGTTGTATCTTAGTGGAGTTATGCACGGTACGTGTATTCTTTATTTGGAATCTGTTTTTTGTTTTTTCTTTATGCATTGTGAGTTTTATGGAGTTTTTGTAATCCTCTCACAGGGTGAGGCATTATTCCAAACTCATGAGAACTTGGAACACCTTGCGATGATGGAACGGGTGCTTGGTCCCTTGCCTCAACATATGCTGAAGAGAGTAGAGTGAGTGATCTTCTCCAAAGTTTTTTAAGTGCTCACTGATCTCAACCCACTGATAGTATTTATCGCCGTGAATTTTCTCAGCCGACATGCAGAGAAGTATGTTAGAAGGGGTAGGTTGGACTGGCCAGAAGGTGCAGCCTCTAGGGAAAGTATTAAATCTGTGATGAAGCTACCTCGTCTTCAGGTTCCTTTTTTCATATGGTTCTTTTGTGGAATTTAAGGGTTATTGTCTTGCTTTTAGGTGTACTGACTGCATTGCCTCATTTTGCCAGAACCTAATAATGCAGCACGTTGACCATTCAGCTGGTGATCTTACACATTTATTGCAAGGACTGCTTAGGTATGATCCTACGGACAGGCTAACTGCGCGTGAAGCTCTTAGGCATCCCTTTTTTACAAGAGATCATCTTAGGAGATAGGTACCCATATACTTGTTACACAATTCTCCGGTTGCAATATGCGGTGGTTAGAAGCCAAGTATCACAGTTGTGGGATCTGGGTTGTTCTATTTTGTTGTGCTGTTGCATGTTCTTACTTATCTAACCCAAATCTGAGGCACTGTGAATATTTGACATTAAGAAATGGAATTTGTGGGGGAAAAAGGGTGGAGGATTTTCCTCTTCACCCAACAAAAGACCTAGGTATGTGTTGTACATGGTGGAGTTAGTTTCTTGGCATGATTTTGCCTACAAATGTGACTAACCAAAGTGTAAAATATTGGATCTTTTGTATCTGCAGAAATTATTTTCATATGCAGAAATGATTTCTTCTTGTTTGAGGGTTTTGATTTTTCCTATTTTCAGCAAAAAGGTTACCTTGATTAGTATATATGGCATTGATGCACTCTTCCTAGGCAGCATGAGTTGTGCATTTTCTCGATTTGTGAATTGCTAGAGCACTAAGAGCACGAACTTAGAATACGGTATAATGTCTGTTTACTGAGGTGTGATGCCTGTGAGGAAGTTCCGGTTCATGAGAGGCGAAATTTAGTATTTTTAACAGGAAGTGCGCATAATCTATTTGAGCCGTGCATGCGATACTACTATTACAACGAATAGGCCTTATCAATTAGTGCAATGTTGGTTGTTCACTTTGAAGTTCCTACATTCGAAACTTGAAAAATGGTGTAGCTGTAGACACAACAAACAAATGTTCAACAATATAACTTGCATGATGGAAGGGCCAAGCAAAGTGGGCTGGAGTGGTGAGGATTAACAAAAGTTAATAGAAGATTGACCATCGGACCAGATTCTTCTGTACATGGGATATGGCATTCCATAAATATCGTAGTCAAAACTAGTTGGGAGTTCAAAACCTGAAAAAGAAAATTTGGAATAACTGTCGAAACAAAAAAACAAAAATTATATATGTCTATACGATCACAACTTCCATGAAAGAAGTTGATGGAAAAAAAAAAAGTTTACGGTGAGTGGTATAATTTTCATTTAAAAAAATAAACAAAATGCTGCAAAAGATGGTTACAATCTCTCACATGTTTTGAAAATTAGAACGAAAAAATTGAGAAACTATTAAAGATGATTTTAGAAGAAAACAGAAAAGCCGGTCTCGCTGCATTAATTTATTTCAATTATGTCTCACTGATTCATTTCAATAAATGAACTCAAAACTCTCTTTTTTTTTTGTTTATTAAGAAAATGACATCAAATTCGCTTTTATTATAAAAACAAATATAATTTTAAAAACATCTTTTCCTTCTCAGTTACTATTTTTAAACACCATTACACCATTTTAGAAAAATATAATAAACGAATCCTTATTTCCCTCCTCCTCCAGAACGGCCGAAAGGGAGTCCTAAAGAGTTGACACGCAAAAGGCAAAACATCTATCCATCGGCCGGACAGCATCTTTGATTTAGAGTTAAAGACAAAGGTCATTAATAAATCGATGTTGACAACTAATAAACGAACGTTAATAGCAAACAAAGTTGTTAGGAGATCAATTGTAACTAATTAAAAAATGTCATTATCAAAAAAATTATACTTGTTTTTTATGGAATAAATTTGTACTTTAAACGTGTTGACGGCTACGAAAAATATAATAATGCAATTCGGTGATGGAGTGATGATAGTATATTAATTAAAACAAAGATAAATTTTAGATTACCCACTCAAATAATCTTTAAAATATATCTAAATAATTTTAATTTACTCCTACTTTATAAAGAAGATAAAAGTATCTTTTTCAATCATTTCTATTTTTTTTTTAATGTTTTAAACAGAGATAATGGTAAATTGACGTTTACAATAACTTAATAGTATTTTTAAAATTTTTATTTCAATAGGCGGTAATCCAAAATTTACCCTTAAAATAAAATTAATTCAGGAAAAAGGTAAGAAATATACTATCTATTATTAGAAATAGTTATTATTCATGCCTCGACAGAGATTGAATGCCCACGTAATGGGTACTGTATATCTCACTTTGGAAATCGCTTTCTAAAATTCAACTTCTTTGTTTTTTTTTTAACGCGGAAAAATAAAAGGGGAAAAGAAGAAGAAGAAGAAGAAGAAGAAGGAAGATAAACGGTATTGGCTTTCTGAGATTTAGAGGGAAATTGAGGACAAAACGAGGGGATTTGTTTGCTCAAATCAAGTTTAGGTTTTGGCCGGGTGTGTTTGACTCGGCGCAAATTCTGACCTCAATCGGTAACTTTGAAGGTATAAGAAGAATTGAAGCCTTGTGCGCTTTGTCCGCATAGGAAATCTCGAACTTGAAATGGCTCTGCCATCAATCTTAAAGCAATTACAGCCTTTTCTAGACATATCACAATTAGAAATGTTCCTCTCTCTTCCAGTTCTACTTCCAATCCTCCTGTTTATACTTGTACAGTTGCTCAAGCTCACCAGAGCCAGGGGTAACTTAAACTTACCTCCATCCCCACCAAAATTACCCATAATTGGTAACCTTCACCAGGTCCTGCAAAATCTCCCACATCGCTCTTTCAAAGCTCTTTCGGAACGTTATGGCCCTTTAATGTACGTTTACTTCGGCAACACTCCATCTCTTGTGGTTTCATCAGCTGAGTTGGCTAGCCAAGTGATGAAGACCCATGACATCGCTTTCTCTAACCGGCCCAAAACCATAGCTGCCCACATCCTCCTTTACGAATGCAAAGATCTCGGGAACGTTAATTACGGCGAGTACTGGAGACAACTTCGGAAGATTTGTGTTCTTGAACTCCTGAGTTCCAAAAGAGTGCAATCAGCTCAACATGTTAGAGTTGAGGAAGTTTCGTGTTTGATTAATAAAATTCGTCGTTCGTGTCTCAACGGTGGGGCTATTAATTTATCCGAAATGCTACTGGCTGTTTCCAATAATATAGCATCCCGGTGCGTGTTTGGTAGGAAGGTTGAAGAAGAAGAAGGAGAAGGGGGAGGAAATGGGGGTAGCAAGTTTGGGGAGTTAACAAGAAGGCAGATGATGCTCATGACAAGCTTTTGTTTTGGAGATCTTTATCCATCTTTGAAATGGATTGATGTTCTTACAGGTTTCATTGGTCGCTTACACGAAACTGCGGCAGCTTTGGGCGATTTGCTTGATCAGGTTATTGAAGAGCACAGGGTATCACTAACTGATAATGATCAGTCCGATAAAAAAGATTTCGTCCACATACTCCTCCAGCTTCAAGAAAATGGCAATCTTGCCATTGAGCTCTCTCAGGACACTATTAAAGCAATCCTCATGGTCTCTTCCTAGTCTCTTTTTACACATGTTGGTGAATTTGGATTCAGTACAAATGTAATCTGTGCAAACCTTTTAAAGATTAGTGATTTAAAAACACATGTATTCTTTAATGATAACTAACAATCACAACCTTGTAAAAGCTGATCACAAAACACAGATCAGCACTTACGTGGTACTAACCATGGCTAATCAAAGTTTTCATGTTTTACATTGTCAGGACATGTTTGTGGGAGGAACTGATACCACTGCGACAGCATTAGAATGGGTGATGGCAGAACTATTGAAAGATCCAAGGATTATGAAGAGAGCCCAGGAAGAGGTTAGAGGTGTGTTGAAAGGGAAATTAAACATAGATATGAAGGATATCGATAAGATGGACTACATTAAGTGTGTCATCAAAGAGACACTGAGATTGCACGCACCAGTTCCTCTTTTGGTTCCTCGAGAGACAGCAGAGAGTGTCGAATTGAATGGTTATGATATTCCTGCAAAAACTAGAGTATTTGTAAACGGATGGGCAATTCAAAGGGACCCCAAAGTATGGGACAGACCAGAAGAGTTCTTGCCAGAGAGGTTTGAGAATAACCCGACCGATTACAGAGGTCAAGATTTCCAATTCATCCCGTTTGGTGCTGGGAGAAGAGGTTGCCCTGGTATGTCTTTTGCCATTGCTTCAGTTGAGTACGTGGTCGCTAACCTTTTATACTGGTTTGACTGGAAATTGCCCTTTGGCGTAGTTTTGGACATGACTGAAGCTAGTGGGGTAACCCTCCAGAGGAAATCACCTCTTCATGTTGTACCAACTTTATATTCCCCTGTACCTGTATAGAAAGTATTCATGCTCATGCTGTTATCATTACTCTCCTTTTCTAATATACTCATAAGTTTCCATTATATGTGTATTTAAACTGAGCTGCACGATCAGTCATTTGATATGATTTTTTTTTTTGTGTTCTTGGATTTCTTCCCGACTCTCGAGGGCCAAGGTATTACGTTCCTGGTCTAACCATTCATTGTTTGATCTTTCTAAATAAATTCCATTCTCGAGGGCCAAGGTATCACCGCTAGGAGTATGTTTTTTTTAATAATATTATTTCAAAAAAGAGAGTTGGACAAAGTCTTAATCAAAATTTTAATTCATAGTCTCTTTTAAAATATAAATTCTTGGGCGATCAATCACATAAAATTGTTTAAAAAATTAATCAGCCAAACTTTTGAGTAAATATTGTATAAATCCATTAGAAGTATTCAAAGTGTTAGGACTATGCTGATTGAGTACTAATGTCGAATGATGTAGTGAGCCATATGTAGCATGGTCTCTCACCTATTCTGTTTCAAATTTATAAGAAATTTGAGATTCAAAAAGATCAGGTGACTAAAGAAATCGATGAAATGTGAGCACATGCTTTGAAGAAGAAGACAATGGAAGCAAGCGACTAACTCAGTGCGAGCCAGAATTGTTGTCAACTAGAGGAGTATATAGGGAGGCTAAATAGCAAATTACCGTTTCTACTAAGAATTCACAATTAAGGGATAAAATTCGGCCATTGAATTGCAATATCAGAAGAGTGATGATACAGCCACAAACTCTTGTACAAATTTATTTTGTACAAACTAATGTGGCATTAATTTATTGGTTGAATGAAAATATAAAATAATAAAAATAAATCATGTGGGCCAAGAGATATTTAATTCAACTAATTTTATCATGCCACATCAATTTGTACTACATAAGTTTGTACAAAAGTTTGTGACTATATCATTACTCATATCAGAATATTTGTAACTTTAATATTCAAGAAAAAAGATTGAAATTGAATGCTAAATAGCCCAGATTAAGCTAAGTGGTGTAATTATGTAATTACAGTGTTAGGCCGTTTCTACATATTTTGACACGCGCACCATTTATCTGGAATTTCTCCGACTTCAGGGAGGTATATGATGTTTAGCTTTTTTTTTCTTGGGTGGTGATATTTCCATCTCCTAATTTTTTCTGATTACACCCCCATAAAATCTTTGAAAACATGTTATTCAGTAAATAAACCCCAATTAATATAATTATTACCAATACCATTCTCCGCACTTCCTTCCACAAAGCACAGACCATCCGAGCCAATTTTTTTTCCCCTTTTTCTTTCTTAATAAGCAAAATATCCAGTGAGCAGTAAACGTACTTTATCTTTGATCATCACATCATAGCTTACAGTCGAAGGGCGAGTGGGAAGCAGAAAAGTAATGAAAGCAATTAACAAATGCTTGCAATAATGCATTTCTTGCTTGGTAGTCAAGGAGGTTTCAATGGCATCAAAGTAGACATACATAAACTACTCTGCCAATATTGCCATGACTAATTTGATGTAAAAGAGAAACTTGTTCCAAGTCAGATGACATTGCAGCAGCCTAATGCACATATAGTAGTTTCTAAATAAAAACATACCTTTTGAATTTTTTTCAATATAGCGAGAACATGTATAATAAATAATACTAATAATAATAGGCTATGACTAGCTTTGAGCTACTTTAAGGTAGAGTACGAATAACAACCATACACGCAAAGTAATAAATAGTAAAAAAAATTATTATAACTTTGATCGTGTGGTTATAAAAAAGTATTATACCTTAAAGCGGTTTCAACATAATCACTAATCAGGCTCAGAATAATAATATTGGTAGTTAATAGAACTTAAAGTTTATCTTGCCCCAAAAAAACAATTTTATTCGTCAGTACGGACGAAAGTATGAAACCTAACGCCAATGTATATAAACAAAAGTTAAGACTTTAGGGATGAAATCGTAATTACAAAATAAAAATAATTCAGTGCTGTTAAAAAAAGAAAAAAAGAAAAAGAAAAAGAAAGAGTGAGGTTGATGATATTCTTTCCGTCTTTCTATTCTGTTTTGTAAAATTTAACGGAAATGTTGCAATCAACGGCACTTAAGAAATGTCTTGGACGGCAAAGCAACTTTTGGAACTTTTCTTTTCTTTCTTTCTTATTATTATTTTTTTTTAAAAAAACCTATCTTTCGGTATGTTAACCTATAGTAACAGACAAAGTTTATTAGCACATCCAATGTTGAAATTTTAAATCTGATTATTTTGTTATATGACTGACATGATATTTCAAAGATATTAGACCATACAACACCAATCAAGTTCAAGAAGAGAATAAAAAATTTAATTCTAAATTTTTTTAGAATTTAATCATAATGAATTTGAAGACATTAATAATGACGAAAATTATTCATTAGCCATGTGGATAATAAGTAAATAATAGTAATCCCCTAATTAAGACTTGATAATGGTAAAGCTAGCATTATTAAGAAAGATAATAATAATTGGGAGATTTCACAGTACTTGGAAAGGACACGTACTTAGTAAATAATAATATGTGCTTAGAAATGACACGTACTTTTTCTAGCATTGCTAATAGGAGATTTCACAGTACTGATGAATGAATAACATATTATGTGCATATTATTTATGATACAAACATTGAATCTTAACATATCATTACACCAAGAAAAATATATTTTACATTATTGTTAATAATTCCTTAATTGGGTTTGTTGACACTTTCTTTTTTTATCTTTGAGGTGGAGGTTTTCAGTATTCCCTATGTGATTATGGGAGTTATTTTATTTATTTATTTATTTTTGTGTTATGTTTTGTTAGGCTTTAATTGTGAATTTTTATGGGGCTTATACACATATTTATATTTTACACATTCTCAAAAAAAAAAAAAAAAAACAACATAACACATAAGAATTTTTATTTTTGAAAATTATGTAAAGTATAAGTGCATTTATAATCCCACAAAAAATCCACAGTACGAGCACAAGCAATGCGCACAATGAAGCCAACATGAAGTTCATAGTTAAAACATAAGAATTAAATTCAGTCATATTTATTTGGGAAGAGTTGAACCTTCTATCTTAAAGTTAAGAACAAGAAATGACGATCAAATCAATAAAATATGTTGATAACTCGTTATACACCGGAACCTAGGCCCTTTCGAAATCAAAATATCATTACTTACGAATATATTCTAACCCCTGGTTTTATATTATCTGACCCCAATTAGAGGGCTGGCCTAAACTACTAGGCACATCTATGTGGAAAAAATCATACGCATAGTAACACAATTGACACACACGATTTATTGCAAAAACAATTGTACATAAAACATGTAAAACTTCCATATACTCATATTGTTGGGATTAGAGAAATTTATTCTTATAAAGAGGTTACAACTCAATAGATGTATAGGACAAAAATTATTGTTTTTACTTAATTATCTCCAATGCAAGTGATATAAAGGTAAATTATGTCATGTATTAATAAATTAATAAGTGAGTCAAATTCAATGTATAGATATTGATAAATTAATTAGTAAATGAGTCAAATTCAATGAATAGATATTAATACAAAAAGATATATAATTTCAAAAAAAACTAATACAAAAAGTTTCATGCTAGGAAGCTACAAACATACTTGAGAAGCTAAAAATGTTTTGATTTCAACAAGAAAATGCTTATATTGATCAATTAATAAATATCTGCAAGTTGAAAGATGTGGTTACAACTTTAAAGAACAAATCATTGTCACAAGCAACTTTAGAAAGATATTTTGTTCTATCTTAATTATTTAATGTAACATGTCATATATTTTTGAAATATTATTACTATGTGGAGGTAAGTTTATTAAGACGGGACCTATAAAAAACATAACTTATTACAATGTGGAGTTTATTCTTAATTATAATTAGTCCCAAGTTGGGACCACAATTTTTTATTATTATGAAGAAGTTATTCTTATATAGAGTATTTCTATTTGGAGGTTCTACTGTATATGCAGTATCCCCCTTTTATTAGCAGCCTCATTCAATTATGATATCCTTAATTTCCAAAAAAGCTAATCGCTTCTCTTCCCTAGTTGTAAATTCATTTGTCCTACTAAAATTTTTTAGATTTATTTTTTTAACTGTTCCACTATTTTTATTTCTTTGTTTTCTGTTTAATTTATTATTAAGAGTAAGATTTATTATGGGTGTGTTTGGGATTGAGGTTGAGCAATTATAACTTAAAAGTTACAATATTAAAGTGTTTGGTAAACACTAGCTGTTGTAACTTGAAAGTTTTGTTGATATGATTTTTCATTTGTATAATGAAAAATATATTATATCTTTAATAATTTTGTCAAAATTATTATTTAAAATTTATATTTACTACATATTATTAACTTTTATTTTATGATTACATCTTTTTTTCCATAGCAACTGCAACTTAAAAGGTATAACACCTCAAAACAGGACCTATATTCCCCTAACTCCCTAACTACTATGTATTATTGTCTGTTCTTTTTTTTTTTTTAATGAAAACCTCAATAAATCAAGATCGCCAAAAAAAAAAAAGACATACTTTTGTTTGTATTTAATGTAGTACATGATATTGTATGTCTTAGAAGCGATGTAATTTAGGGTATAGATGTCAGATTGAGCATATATAATATATATTATGTATCATTTTCGAAGCTTCTACAAAATGATCAAATTTCACCACCGTCGGCTAACGTTTTATTTCTTTTGATTTCTAATCTTCAGTAGATAACAAATCCAAAATACTCGTGGGTGAGAAAATTAGTGATTTTAGTATATTTGTAAAAATACATGTGGATAATTAGTGGTATATAAATAAAAATAAATAAAAAAATAAAAAATTAATTATACCCATAAACTATATAAAGTATACGATTCGTAAAAGTTTAGGAAAACAAGAATCTTGATCCTTCCCTTTAATAAACTTTCTTATTATAGTATGGACGAACTCTTGATTTGGACTCCAATGGTTGTTGCCCCGGCGAAAATGCCATTTTCATAAGCTTAGAATTAAACAAACGTAATCATTATTAAAATTCTAACCTATACTTATTATATAGACATAGCACAAAAAGTGTACCGCAAAATTCTAATCCACTAATGTTGTGAGAGATAAAACATCACAATGTTACGGACCACCCAAGTTTCTAGCCCAAGTACCCACAATTTCAGTCCAAGAGCTCAAAAATAGGCCAAGAGTGCTAGCTTGACCTGATTTTAAAATTTTCTGGCAAACTCTAGCACATCTCAAGCTTGTACATATTTATAATTATCTACACATCTCTAACATATGTAAATATATTGATATTTAGGCAAGTTGGTAGAATTCTCAAGAACTCTAGAGCTTGGCAAGCCTCCCTATAAATAGGGCATGGCATTTGGCATTTGAGTATCAAATTTAAGGCAAACAACTCAAGTACTCTTGTAAGCTCTCTTGTAAACACTTTGCGAGTAATACAATTTTCCTCTTTCGGCTCAATTGCTCTTTTCTCTCTAGCTCTTTCAAAAACCTCCAGGCTTGTTAGTCGAGAAGCTCAAAGGCTTACTCAACAACTTTGGGCAAGAGTTGTCTAAGTGCCGCACGAGTTCGTTGCGCAAAACACTCATTCCGTGACAACAAGCCCACTAGGCCGAAGCCTTAACCACACACACACTCACACACACACATACACACACACACACACACACACACACACTCAAAATAACCAAAAAATTCAAGGAAGTGTTGAACCTTATCGATGTTCGTTGCAGGTGTATGCATGGCAGATGTAGAAGCTTTCTCCGAACGTTACAATGTGATTCGGGCTGTTTCATCAAGGATAGGTGTCCGGCAGCTGTCCTATCTTATCTTTTTTTTTTTTTTAAATGCCCATCTTATCTCTTTGGTTTCAGCTGGTAATGGCTGTTAGTTTGTACTAATTATTAATGAGACAAAAATGTAAGCGGTTAAGCGTGATGGTGGAGCCAAAGTCCATTGGGGCAAGTTTCTGCTTACCACATTCGCTGCTGCTATTATTTGCCGTTTCATTGAAATTTTGGAAGAGTACTAGCTATTACTGCAGCTTCGATTAAATTGCTTTATCATCATACCTTTACAACCACCATGATACTCTCTCTTCTTCTTCTTCTTCTTCTTGCTTTTGTCGTTTCATTTCATTTTTTCGGCCTCAAGCCCAGTACAAATAGTATCGAACTCAACTTGCCTCCATCCCCACCAAGGTTTCCCATAACTGGCAACCTTCACCAGCTACTAGGTACAGCCACTCTCCCCCATCGCTCACTTCAGGCTCTATCGAAAAAATATGGCCCTTTGATGTTCATGCACTTAGGTTATTCTCCAACTCTTGTTGTTTCATCAGCTGAGATAGCTAGAGAAATTATCAAGAATCATGATATTGTTTTCTCGAACCGTCCCAAAACCACTGCTGCAAATGTTTTCCTTTATGGATGCCAAGACATTGGTTTTTCTCCCTATGGCGAGTACTGGAGACAAGCTAGGAAGACTTGTGTTCTTGGACTTCTGAGTACCAGAAACGTGAAATCACTGCAGTATGTAAGAGATGAAGAACTTGCTGTTATGATCGATAAAATTCGTTCTTCATGTTTCAATGGAGATTCTTTTAATCTAACTGAGATGTTATACTAACTGTTTCCAACAACATAGTATCCCGCTCTGTTCTTGGTCGGAGGGGTAGCTGAAGAAGAAACTGCTGGTAAATGCAATAAGTTCGGGGAATTATCAAGAAGGATATTGGTTCAATTTGTATCTTTTAGTTTTAGAGATATGCTTCCTTATCTGGGATGGTTGGATGTTGTTACGGGACTCATTGGTCGCTTGACTGCCAGCTCTAGAGAGGTAGACGCTTTATTTGATCAGGTGATAGAAAAGCACAGGATATCAGGAAGTGATGATGACCACCCTAATAGAAAAGACTTGGTGCATGTGTACTCAAATTTCAAAGGGATGGCATGCTTGGGATAGAGCTCACTCAAGACAATCTTAAAGCAATAATCTTGGTCTCTCTCTTCTCTCACAATTATAGTTAATCAAGTTTTTGACATTTATCGTGCATGATTTTGTTTTTAGTGCTTGCCTAATGTTATATTAATTTTTTTCAGAAAAATTGTGATTTACGGTTAGTTTGGTAAAAGTATATCTGTAATTAATTAAATCTCATATTTATACTTTTGCAAACAAATATGTGACACAAGATTTCAGTTAGTCATATATGTGTTTTTATTTTGATTTGTGTTTCTTTTAACTATAAATGTATAGTTCTATTTTTGCAGTGGATGCTCATATCGGATTCCTCTTCTACATGTACTAATATGTATATAATATAGATGACTAATTAAGTTTCCTTATTTCATCTTTTAGGACATGTTTGTGGGAGGAACTGAGACAACTTCAACAACAGTAGAATGGGTAATGGCTGAATTGGTGAAAAATCCAAAGTTGATGAAGAAATCCCAAGAAGAGGTTAGAAGAGTGATAAAAAAACAAATCAAATATAACTATCGAGGACGTGGATAAGATGGCCTACTTAAAATGTGTCATTAAAGAAACTCTGAGATTTCATCCGCCAGCTCCTCTTTTGGTTCCTCGCGCGACACAAGTATCATAAGAGGTTATGATATTCCTGCTAGAGTAACTGTGTACCTAAATGCTTGGGCCATTCAACGAGATCCAAAGGTGTGGAAAAGAGCAGAAGAGTTTTTGCCGGAGAGGTTTATGAACAACACAGTTGATTTTAAAGGCCAAGACTTTGAGTTCATCCCATTTGGTGCTGGAAGAAGAGGTTACCCTGGAATGTCGTTTGCATTAGCCACGGTTGAGTATCTGCTGGCCAACCTTTTTTATTATTTTGACTGGAAGTTGCCTGATGGTGCAGCTGATGAGAGCCTCGATATGACTGAAGTTCACGGCTTAACTGTTCATAAGAAATTCCCTCTTCTTATTGTACCAGCATTATACTCACCTAAACTGATGATGTAGGACCATTATTATTATTATTATTTATTTATTTGAGCTGTATTTGTTATTTTAGGTCTATCAAAATTTAGATAAGTAATTAACTTGTTTAAGTAGTATTCCAAACTAAAATCTAATGTAAATAGGTTGTACCCTTTTATGTTTTCTATAAAATTGTATCATTTACGTTTCACTATTCTACGCTTATCAATGATTTTTTATTATATAATAAATATATTAAGGTCCTCCCCTAATCTAAATTTTTCATAATCATTCACATGTTGATTGGTAGTAAATAAATTTAAAAGAAAAATTAAATCTTATCCATACATTAATAGTAAATGACACATAGAATAAAATTATTAAAAACTCAGGAGAGCTTAGATTTTAATCTAATAAATAATCCTTTTTTCATCATAAATATGAGTTGATAATATAATAAATAGTCTTTTATTTATTTTTCATCGTTATATACGAGGAATGCCTTACTATTGGCTAACAATTGTAGATGCTATTTACATGAAGTTCATTACTTTTTAATAGGGAAAATGACATCCAATCCCCCAACGTTTAGGAAAAGAGACAAAAAAACCCCTCAACGTTTCAAAAAGGACTTATAACCCCCTTTCCGTTAATAAACACCGTTTGTTTTAACAGTAAATTAATTTTTAATTTTTAATTACTATTATACCCTTATAATAAAAAATTAATATATTAATTTGAGATATATCACAATTAATAATTTTTTAAAAGCTTAAAATTGAGATACAATTATTTTTTTTGCCAAAATTATTTACTATAAATTATACCTTTCTAACAATAATAATATCGTTTTGATTCCTCAAAGAAAAAGGGTTTAATCAAATTTCATTTTATTAATAATAATCACATATGAAAGGTTTGATCATTAGAAAGGTATAATTTATAGTAAATAATTTGGGCAAAAATGTAATTGTATCTCAATTTTTAGTTTTAAAAAAATTATTAATTGTGACATGTCTCAAATCAATATATTAATTTATATTTATTATAAGGGTATAATAGTAATTAAAAATTAAAAATAAATTTACTGTTAAAACAAATGGTGTTTATTAACGGAAAGGGGGTTATAAGTCCTTTTTGAAACATTGAGGGGTTTTTTATCCATTTTCCTAAACGTTGGGGGGTTGAATGTCATTTTCCCTTTTTAATATTGTATTAGTCCAATAATGTGAAAAGGTGGGATTCAACTATGCCTTGGCTTGATCCCTGGCTTAATTCTTGTTTAATGGTTACAATCAGTAAATTAGAATTTGGGATGTAATGGAACTTTAGATAGAGAAAGATCAAATTTTAGTAGCCTTATCAAGATTAATTAAAGGTAAATTAAATAAAATTAATGTATAAAAAAAGGCATAAAAGTAAAGTGCACAGAAGGATTTTTATATGGTTTTGGGTCCGAATCCCATGTCCATGGATGCATGCTCTAATATTAAGTAATTCACTAGGTTGAAGAGATTATAAACTATTGGAACTTTGTACAAAGTGAGACTCCCTCAACGAATACCGCTGCCTGATTATAATTTATAAATATTGGGAACTGCGTCACTGTTTGTTAAAAAATCTGTAATGAAGTCGAAGCTTGGAATCACAATTATTCTTTTGAAACTTTAAATTAAGTTATTAACACTATTTATTGCTGGGGCCATATTAGTCTCTTTTAAAGTAATTATGAGCTTCAACCTTCGGCTTTCCAAAACCCAAGTTCAAAGAACATTATATAAGTTGTTGTCGTTGGATTAATTGACAGTGCAATCGTAACATATAATTTTTTTAATTGTTAACAATTTTTTATTATATATATAGTGTATAAATATTTACATATGTATCACGAAAACTTGTTACATATGATGCTGATGCAGTGATTATGAACGTAAAAATTATTATAAACCACGAGAAATCTGTTACAATTGCACAGTGCAACTGATGCACTTAGCACGTCCCTTATGTGTTGGAAATTTGAATGTTCTATAAATCTTTGATTCACTTTAGTCTTTTTCTAATTAGAGTGGGGCTATTTGAACCCATTAAATTACTCACTAAATCCATTTGCTAAATAAACACAACCTTAAATTTTAAATTTTTTTTATTTTACTCAATAAACCTACTTAAATATCCTTACTAAACCCAATTTTTATAATAATAGTGATTTTACTCATTAAACCCATATGATAAATGTTTCTTTGAAACTTTTATTTTTTTGGTCCTAAGAAAGTTTTTTCAAAAAAAAGTTTTTTTTTTTTTTTTTGAAGAAAGTTATGCAAGGAATATGATTTCATAGTGCATCATGTTGGTGGTTTTCAACAATATAATTTCCATTTATCGATTCAGAAGTTTTGAAACGATGAAAGCTCAACTAAATGAGTCTGTTTGAGGGAAATACTTCGGTGAGACCAGACGTGATGAGCAGATGTTTGGTGGCAGAAGTCTGCGAGCAGGTGTGTCCTGTAAGAGCCAGGTAGTAGGGGAACAAGGACAGGAATATCCTGCTCATCCACGAGCACGACATCCGCGAGGCCAATTTCCTGTAAGAAGCATAAAGTCATTCCTGCTGTATTCTTGCTAAGGGTTGATTCAAGGAGACCCGGTCAACGACAGTTGGCTTTTCATATGCATAATTGTTTTAATTGTGGATTACGGATGATGGTTGTTTAATATTTGGATAATTTATATTTGGATGATATTTTTCTGAATTCTTAGAATGAATATGACTCTTTGAATTAATTGCATGCTTTATTTTTATATGCTTCTTGATTAATCATTGAGATGTTCTTTTTGGTATAAATATGGATTCATATTGAATTTGAAAATTATATATGTGTCGCTTGATAAATGGATGGAGTTGTTGGTTTGGTATAATTGTTTAAGCTTATATGGAAACGTTTTTAACTATATTGTGTATTTGAGGATTTGTGCATTTTAAGGGGAGACTCTGCCGAAATTTTTCCTCGCACAAAATTGGTAATATCTTTATCGAATTATTTTTTATGCTTTTGTTTCAATTGCATATATCTTTTTTTATGATAAATGAGGAGATAAATATGATATGTTTTTGGTTAAAATTTTAATTGGCCATATATTTAGGGGAGCATATAATATGTTTTTGGATAATATGCATTTTGAACTTTTTTGTTGTCCAAAGGGGGAGACAAAATAATATATCATTTCAATATTGTCAAAATGAGGACAATAATATGCACTTTGAGTATTCTTTTGATGATTTTGATGATATATGATTATGGTGAGGACTTGATGATTTTGAGATATAATGATAATTTGTGAGTATATTACTATCTTGTATTTAAGGTAATGCTTGTTGTTAGGGGGAGATTCTTTCAAAATTTCCACTTGAACAACATGGATAACAAATTTGCTATTTTTATTCTTTTCCTTTAAGTTTTCTTTTTGATGATGAAGGGGGAGAAGAATACATGTTTTCAAACTTATAAAAATTTGCTACTTTTGTCTTTGCCAATTAAGTTTTTCTTTTTGATGATGAAGGGGGAGAATGATTTAATTTGTGTTATGAAAATATATGCATGTATCTAGGGGGAGCATGTACGCGAGGGGAGTTTTTATTAAACTATTTTCAAATCATTTTTTAACTTGCATTGATTAAGGGGGAGCTTTTTCATAACAAAATTAAATTTTTGAATGTGTTTTGTCATCATCAAAAAGGGGGAGATTGTTAGCCTATATGGCTATAAATATTGATTTTGATGATAACAAACCACATGTATTTTAAAAGCTTTGATAATGTTTTTAAAGTTTCGGATTTGGACTTATTTGAAATTATTTAAATGGTTTTGGGGTCATTATATAATTTTAAAAAGTTTGGGCAAAGTCATAATTTCATAAAGTTTGGGGTTAACGAAGAATTATTTAGAAATTCTGAAATTGGACTTATTTGCAAAGTTTCATAACATTTTGGGCCATACTACAGTTTTATAAAGTTTTGGGGTCAAATTGTAAATTTTGGGAAATGTTTTACTGTAGCAGTTACTGTAGCAAGCGGCTTACCGGATACTGATAAACGGCAAGCCGGATACGGGGCAGTAAGCACCAGAACGAAAGAGGCTTATCGGATATGGTTAAACGGCAAGCCGGTTACGACAAAAAATGTGCATAACGGCTAGTTTTTGAGTTCAAACTATATAAACTCAAAACCAATTCATTTTTGGTAACTCAAGCAAGCATAAACAAGTGCACACAACTTATATTGAGCTTCAAATTCGAAAATCTTCATAGATTAAATCTTCATTGAGCTATCATTTGTAAATCCACTCTTAAAGAGAGTTTTTATTGTAATTTTTATTTCTCATCAAATTGTGAGAGTACAAGTGTGAGAAACACTTGGAGTGAAGAGATTGGAGAGATAATCTCTTGTTGTAAAGGTTCATTGACACCTTGAAGTCAATTGTAAACGTTTGAAGCCTTAGAAAGGCTTGGATAGTGAAATCCTCAAGCCCGGTGTGCTTGGAGGCGTGGACATAGGCGGGGATTGCCGAACCACGTAAAAATCCTTGAGTTTGCTTTCTCTTCCCTTGATATTTAATTATTGTGCTTTGATTGAACTTATTGCTTTCAATTTTTATTAAAACATTAGATTGCTTGTTGTGTGGATTTGTTAGTATAATTTTTAAAATTCCAATTCACCCCCCTCTTGGGTTGCACACTCATATTTCAGCAACCACCCACGACTACGGAAATGGGGAATCCACTTTCGAGAGGTGGGAGGATAACGGGCGTAGACTGCGAAAAACTGGGATTCAGAGGAAGCCTATAAAAAGGTAACCAACGAAGGTAAAAGGGTTAGCATTTTCGAGATATAACAGAGATAAAGGAAATTCTAAAAGAGAGAAAACAACCTAACAGCCATAAGATTTGTGGCAAGCGTTCCCAAAACCTTCATATCTGACTTGAGCGTCGGAGGGTTTACGCCGGGAAAACAACCGGCGTACTCTGACCTGTCTGTGTGCGCAGGAACCTCTGGAGAAGAAGCTTTACGAGGAGAGATCTTGGTCGTTGTGAAGTTGATCGAGCAGAGACCCTGGTCGTAGAACGAGGACAACCAGAATCTCGCATCAACATTTTGGCGCTGTCTGTGGGGAGCTGAGCAAAAAGCTTCTGTTGATAGCAAGAAGAGAAGTGAAGCAAGTGAAAAGCAATGGAGACAGGAGGAAGTAGTGCACAAGGAGGTGATTTGAGGCTTAACGATTCTGTGACGCTGAGGGAGATAGCCAGTGAAGCACGGGAAAAAGCCATGTTCGACCGGATGGAACGGATGGAAAAGCAGATGGAGACCCTGACAACCATCCTGCATGAGCTGCGGAGTGAACGCAGGGTAACCCAGGAGGAAAGGGTGAGAGGTGGTTAAGTGGCACCAGGTCTTGATAGTACGAGGAGAAGTCAAACCACCGGGAGATTTTGTGGTGAGAGAGATAACATACCTCTGCGGGGAGAATTTCATAGAGAGGAAGAGCAGTCCCCAGCAAGACAGATTTTTGACGAGGACGACGAGGTGGCGAATACAGAGGAAATGGAGTTGAGGCAACACTTGCATGATGTAGAGCAAGAGCGGGATCAAGTTGCTGCACGTGACCCTGGTCGTGCAGTGCAGCTGGAAGAGGAAGTGCGCAGACTAGCGCAGATAATTGACGACATGCAAGGAAGGAGCAGAGCTCCTGGTTGGAGGATAATGCTGGACGGAGAATCACCGCTCGCAGCAGAGATCATGAGGGCAATTATTCCAAGGGATTTCCGCCTCCCAGACCTTAGATACGCGGGAAGAACTGATCCGCTGGTGCACATAGAGCGCTTCAACGACATAACTGGGGTACAAGGATTATCTCAATCCCAAAGGTGCAGGGTGTTCCCACTATCCCTTGAGGGACGTGCACGAGAGTGGTACATGAAACTTCCTCGGGGCAGCATTAAAACCTTCGAGCAGATGTGCTAGGAATTCGCAGAGCAGTTTAGTGGGGCGATGGCACCAGAAGATGACATGATGGAGCTGAAAAGCATGAAACAGGGGGAGCAAGAAACCCTTCGGGAATTCATCAAGAGGTTTCATCGTGCTGTCCTCGATTTGGGAGCCTTCAACCATCCTCAGGCACTAAGGGGATTGAAAGAGGGAGTGAAGATAGGAAGACTGTGGTACAACTTGAGAAGCCTATCTATTCAGTCATATGCGGCCGCATACGAGCAGGCTAAAAGAGACATAGAGATCAAGGAAGAAAAGGCGGCTCGGATAAAGACTGACCAGCTAGAGGGGTTGGAAAAGAAAGAGAAGAGGGCACCACCAGGGAATGGGCCGATCAGGAGGAGGGACCACCAAGCCTCAGGTAGTGGAGCAGGAGGTCGGGTAACAGCTTACCAGCCTCATCAGAGGCCACCACAATATCAGCGCAGCAGGGCGCAGCCTCCTCGTTCCCCAGCTAGGGAGCCTTGGAGAAGGCATGATTCGACATATGGTGGTCTTCATCAACACTCCCACGGCAGTAGAGGGAGCAGACCAGAAGTGTTGCTACTACCCCCAACTCAAAACGGAGCAAATAGAGAAAGGGCAGTACACCTGATCGACCAGAACCAGGACTACGAGCGGTATACTTCATTGAAGATGTCTTTGGACGAGGTGTACGAGGCCATAAAGGACTGAGGATTACTGTACCTCCCTGCCCCAATAACAAAGCTACCCGGCAGAAGAGATAGGGGACGCTATTGTAAGTTCCATGGCACCCATGGCCATACCACAGCAGAGTGTAGAGATCTCAAGACCCAGGTAGAAGATTTGGTGAGAAATCGGTACCTGGACGAGTTTATAGATGGGACCTTCCCAATGGTAGTCTCAACAAGTGAAGGGGAGCAGAGAGACAGGAACTTAAGGCGCGAGCAGCCTGCAGTTAGGGTGATAGCTGGGGGCCCAACATTGGCCGGAGATTCCAACAGGTCGAGGAAGAACTATGCTAGATACGCCATGACTAGCAAAGAGGTATTCTTCAACACCCCAGCAGCCAAACGTGCAAGAGTCAGGCAAGTGCCAATTATGTGGACAAATGAGGATGAAGAAGGAATTCTATACCCCCACGAGGATGCTTTGGTCATCAAGGCCACTATCGCTAGCAAGAAGTTTGACAGGATACTGGTTGACATAGGGAGCTCAGTTGACGTGTTGTTTAAGTCAACCCTGGAGGAAATGGGAATAGCAGACCTGAAGTTGGAATACACCAATACCTCCTTGAAGGGATTCGGAAGAGGAAAGCTGGTCCCACTGGGTGTGGTCGAGCTGCCTATCACAATTGGGAGCTCCCCGACAGAAAGAACTATGATACTAGACTTTGTGGTGGTGGATGAAGAAGGTCCATACCAGATGATCATCGGTCGGCCATTTCTGAGGATGAGCAAAGCGGTGCTGTCCAACCATTATCTGGCTCTGAAGTACCGGGTGAATGGGATAGTTGGAGTGGTACGAGGAGACCAGAGGATCGCAAGAAGCTGCTACTCCTCGGCAGCAAGGGAAGCAATGCAGATAACATCCCTCGATACCCGAGTAGAAAACAAGAAGGGCCATATAGAGTCAAGCAGATGGTGGGACCCAGAGCTTACAAGCTGGTTCGCACGGACGGCCACGAGGTGAAACGCCCATGGAACGCAGCACACCTCCGAAAATACTTCTAGTAAGACTTGTTCACATTTTAAAGCAATTTCTGCTCGTGCTCTTTATCTTTTATTTTTATGTTTTACGTCAAAGCAAGTTCATGTAAAATCAAAACCTGCAATTAATGGAACGTCGAGGAATGTCATTCACTTGAAACTGTGATAAATTTTCTAAGGCATGCAAAGGTTCGTGAAGTCTCAAAGCCTGTTTTATGGCGAGACAGAAGCCAAGCATGCCAGGATCTGCTCGACCACGTGAAGGCGAGCAGAATCCCCAAGCATCGAAGAAATCATCTAAGGCATGCAAAGGCTCGACAAGTCTCAAAGCCTGTTTATGGCGAGACAGAAGCCAAGCATGCCAGGATCTGCTCGGCCACGAGAAGGCTAGCAGAATCCCAAGCTTTAAAGAAATCATCTAAGGCATGTAAAGGCTCGACAAGTCTCAAAGCTTGTTTATGGCGAGACAGAAGCCAAGCATGCCAGGATCTGCTCGGCCACGAGAAGGCTAGCAGAATCCCAAGCTTTGAAGAAATCATCTACAGCATGCAAAGGCTTGACAAGTCTCAAAGCCTGTTTATGGCGAGACAGAAGCCAAGCATGCCAGGATCTGCTCGGCCACGAGAAGGCTAGCAGAATCCCAAGCTTTGAAGAAATCATCCATGGCATGCAAAGGCTCACTAAGTCTCAAAGCCTGTTTATGGCGAGACCAGAAGCCAAGCGTGCCAGGATCTGCTCGACCACGGGAAGGCGAGCAGAATCCCAAGCATTGAAGAATTTACTAAGGCATGCAAAGGATCGTCAAGTCTCAAAGCCTGTTTTATGGCGAGACAGAAGCCAAGCATGCCAGGATCTGCTCGACCACACGAAGGTGAGCAGACTCCAAAGCATTCGAAAAATTTTCAAAGGCATGTAAAGACTCGCCAAGTCTCAAAGCCTGTTTTATGGCGAGACAGAAGCCAAGCATGCCAGGATCTGCTCGACCACGTGAAGGCGAGCAGACTCCAAAGCATTCGAAAAAATTTCTAAGGCGTGCAAAGGCTCGTCAAGTCTCACAGCCTGTTTATGGCGAGACAGAAGCCAAACATGGCAGGATCTGCTCGACCGCGCGGAGGCGAGCAGAATCCCAAACATCGGAAAATTTTCTAAGGCAGGTGGCAAAACTATATGCCAAGCCCGATCCTGCTCGACCAGACGAAGACGAGCAGATTCTCAAACGAAAAATAACTCATGATTACAACACAAGAAAGTAATCAGAAAACATTTTTTAATTTGTTAATAATTAACAGAGGAGAGAATCTTCACAAACATGGTTCATTACAAGACAAGAAATACATCAAGAAGATGGTGGATCAGTAAGCCGAGCAGCGTCGGCGAGCTGGGCCTCCTCAAGTGCGGGGGGGTATCACCAGTTGCGCCGGGAGGGGTGCTCGCCTCGCCAACATCAGCAGGGATTGCACGAGGAGGAGAGCTTTCCTCCTCAATCACGATTGGCTCCACCCCTTGGGCATTTTCCTTGGCAGCCTTTTCCAGTCCCACGCGACCAAGAACCACTGAGTTTCTACTGCTGGTCCATTACATTACCCAACACCAGAAACTGGGGGACCGGTGTTTGAGGGAAATATTTCGGTGAGACCAGACGTGATGAGCAGATGTTTGGTGGCAGAAGTCTGCGAGCAGGTGTGTCCTGTAAGAGCCAGGTAGCAGGGGAACAGGGCCAGGAATATCCTGCTCATCCACGAGCACGACATCCGCGAGGCCAATTTCCTATAAGAAGCATAAAGTCATTCCTGCTGTATTCTTGCTAAGGGTTGATTCGAGGAGACCCGGTCAACGACAATTGGCGAGGCATGCTCTCCAGCCCGAGAATCTAGGCACGAAGGCCACGCAACTACCCACAACTACGGAAATGGGGAATCCACGTTCGAGAGGTGGGAGGATAACGGGCGTAGACTGCGAAAAACTAGGATTCAGAGGAAGCTTATAAAAAGGTAGCCAACGAAGGTAAAATGGTTAGCATTTTCGAGATATAACAGAGATAAAGGAAATTCTAAAAGAGAGAAAACAACCTAAGAGCCATAAGATTTGTGGCAAGCGTTCCCAGAACCTTCATATCTGACTTGAGCGTCGGAGGGTTTACGCCGGGAAAACAACCGGCGTACTCTGACCTGTCTGTGTGCGCAGGAACCTCTGGAGAAGAAGCTTTACGAGGAGAGATCCTGGTCGTAGTGAAGTTGATCGAGCAGAGACCCTGGTCGTAGAACGAGGACAACCAGAATCTCGCATCAACAGAGTCAAAATGGATGCTTCTCCATTGTTCAGGTTTGTTATCATCAAGTTATGTCAGCAAGCTTGATTTCTTAGTTAAGAATTGCATATTTACGATGATTGTTCATGAATTTTTCATGTGATAGAGCAATACCATGAGAAAGAAACATTTAAAGAGTGAATAAACATTAAAATATTTTAAAAATATATGGCTTGACAGAAGAATCACACCTCTTGATTGATTAGGATTTAATGAAAATATGATTAGAGTTTAATAAAATTATGTTGAATATGAAGATGGGTTGAAAGAGTAAAAATTTTGTTTTTTTTTTCTTTTTTATTATACTTTAATATCCATAACTATAATTTGATTCAGGGGTGTTTTAATCATAAATTTTTTTTTTCAAAAGTGCGCTTAGTGAGTAATTTGGTGGGTTTAAATAGCCCCACCCTTGTAATTATTATGTGGCAGCTGTTAATTACATTATTTATAACTTAGGACGACCTTTATTACGTGTATGTCATATGTTGATGCGATTTACTCGAGGCGAGAAAGTTAACGGATGGATCTCTTTGTGGAATCATGGTATCATGCATGCTTTATACTCTACTTGAGAAATTAGTGTCCTAGCCAAAATTTAAACTTAGTGGGGGTAAATTTAATTTAAGAAAATTATCTCCTAATCACCTCAACAAAGTGCAAGTAGCCCTTATGAATTTCTACTATTATCTTTGCAATAATACAAATTTTAATTTTATATCAACTAACTACTTTTTTATTAACTTTATTAATCACCACAGAAAAAATCTAAGACAAAATATTATTTTACCCCTAAAATGAAAAACAAATGATAAAATTATTGTCTCACCTTTTTAACTAAATTCAAGGGCAAATATGCTTCTATCTTAGATTATTTAACAATGATTATTGAAGTTAACAGGAAAATAGTTGGTCAATATAAAATTAAAACTTGAGGAGATGTAGAGATATTATCAAAAACTTGTGGTGGCTATTTATCTTTGGATATTCTTGAGGGATAATTTCATTTTAATTTTACATAAAGAATTTGATTTTCTTAGGGTGTTTTTATTTAATTTTAAATTAGCATTCATTCAGAATGATTTTGGTGATGAAAATATGATTTTGAACTTATTTTTTTGTATATTATTTAAAGCGACCAAATAAAAAATTTTATTAAGGAAAAACGCCAATTTTTGGTTGAAATTAAAAAAAATAAAATTTTTGAAAAAATTAGGGCCCTGGAAGCTGTGTGAGCATTGATATTTAGACCCAAAAAAAAAAAAAAGAGCTATGATAGAATGCTAATAAATAACTATACAGTCTGACAGTGCCAATTGAAAAGTACCAATTAATACAATAAAACAAATTTAGTGTACCGTTATTTCTATTAGTGTTCTATGAGCCTTTAGTTTTCTAATATTTTCGTACTCCTCATGCGGCCGTGCTCTAACTTTCCGGTTGAGTCATGCTCTAACTTTCATGGAGCATTACTTTTATCAATAATACTCTATCAACCTTAAGTTTCTTTGGTATTTTTCATCCCGCTTTTTGTGGGAGGTTTCTCTTTGGTTTATAAAAAAATAGCCTCTTGGTAGTTGGTACCACCTAGCTTGTCGGGAAAGTGGTCCCTTTTTAGCGTTTGAAAGAGTTGTTTGTTCCTAGCTGAACTGTGCTTCATCCATGCTTGAGTCAGCCGATTGTGAGATATTACCCATAATTAAATATGTTGATTTAAAAAGACAATATTGGTGAAAGTGAATGACTTACCAATCATATTATTTTACAAATTATATTCGTATTACATTACAAATTTATTGATAGTTACAATCACAAATCTGTTAGATTAGAACTATAATGGTGAAACTAATATATATGAGCATAAAATAGATGGATCTTTTTAATTTGTCGTGATCGAGCAAGTCGAATCTTATTAATTCACCGTGAATTGCAAGTTCTTTTTTTCTTTTTCCCCTAATATACTCATTTACAATAGAAAATATGTTGGATCCTCCTAGATTAATGGCAAAATGTGATATATGAGCTCAGAACGACCCATATCTATCTCCAATTTTTTTTATATTTAAATTTATTTTATCACATATACATACACACGAGTAACTTGAACCTTATATGAATGGAAAAAATTTACCATCCAATTAGTAGGTGCTTTCCCGAGTATAGAGCTTATCAATAAATCAGTTGTTGACAGTAAAAAAAAATCGATAATATTATCAATCTGATTGATTGGAGGTTAATTACAACTATTAAGAACTGATAATTGTAAAACAACATTATTAATAATCAACATTATACACATAAGTATATAAAACTTAAAAAAAAGGAAAAATTTAATGCCAAACATGTAAGCGCCATTGATTTACTAGTTGCCTAATAAGTTTTAGTTTTATTTAATACAATTTAACAATGCTCTATTACTTTACTTATTTTACCTTATATTTATATGTCTTAAATGCATGCATAAAAATTTATATTTTATTTTATATTGGGATATAGATCACCAATACTTTTTTTTTATTTCTTTTACAAATATTATGTCGTGTTTTACTTGCCTATTATTTATAGTAAGTTCATTTTTTCAATTAGTGATATAAATTTAAAGTTAGTTTATAAGTTTTATAACATATTTGTAAGTTTTTATTGTATTTACAAATATAATATAATAACTTACCAATTATTTTACCTTATATTTACATGTCTTTTGCTTAGTTTATTAAATTAGTTTATGTTTAATTTTGGATACATTTGAACAATTATCATTAACTAACTTATTTTACATTACATTTACACATTTTATTTGTACCTGTATTAAATTTATATGTAATTTTAGAATTGTCATGTCTTTGGTGTCGTGACGGCATTAAAGTATGGCCCGCTGTGGTTATTCTTAATCTTCCATCAACTTTGGATATTGCTAATTTTTCAGTAGTGGTCGTTCGAATTAATCTCTTTTCAACTTGTTGGGCATTGTTATCTTTTCAGCAATTGAAAATACGTCTAAGATATAATTTTTTTAAGGTCATTCTATTGAAAATAATAGCATTGGTATACTGACAATATAATAGCCATAGAATTGACTGGAGATTAATTCTAACTAAAATTGTTGACAAAATTACAATCTACAAGACCTAGAGTTCTTCTATTAGAAAAGGAATAAAAAATAAAAAATAACGGACTTGACGAAAATTGATTATAAAAATAACTATACTTAAAAGATCAATACCCATAGTTGACGGGAGATAGATAATTAATTACTACTAATAAGAATTTGATTATAACGCTAACTGCATCATATGAAGAAGACTTTTACTTTCTTGACACGTTGAGAACCACAAGCAATCGAGATTAAGGAATATTATCACTGATAACCGATCAAGATTTAATAATTGTAAACTTTTGGCATTATTAAGAAAAAAAAAAATCACATGCATGCGGTTTGCGACCACTCAGCAAACAAGTCAAGTCAAAAGATGTATCATCTATTATATATATATATGGAGCTATCATTCATACCTTGAAGAGGAGGGCACATAAGAGTTGAAAAAAAGTAGGATCCAACTTTGAGAAAAAGAATTTAAAAAAAAAAAATCAAATAACCCACAATAATCCTGTGCATTTATGATACGTATTTATATCTTAATTAAATGACGTGGCGTATAATCAGTAATGATTAATAAGCGCAATGAAATTATATATCATAATATATATAATGTAATATCAATATCAACAATTATTGATATTATGATATAAACTTTGCATATATGTATTTTTTAAAAAACAGTAGACACAAAACAATTCAAAGAAAATCTGGCTAGCGCGTCCAATGCCTGATTACAAACTCTTGATCGGATTGGCATAAGCAAACATTGAATATCAGCACCATAAACCAAACAACTCATTACGAATACCATTTTGACTCAAAACCAACTTAAGCTCTTGTAGAAAATCTGACTCAACCACTAATGAAAACAAATCAGTCTCACTAACAAACCGTATACCAAAGCGCAAGGTTTCAAATTCCCCAAGATCAGTATCATCCAAATAAACTCCTTGATATATGAACACCTGATACCATCATAATTCCCTCGTGATTGAGCACCACTGCCCCCATAACCTACAATTCTCCTGCGCACATCAACAGCAACATCAAGTTTCAACCACCCTTTAGGTGACAGTGACACCTCCCAAGCAGTAGCATTATTATTCAGAATTTGGAAATTTGAAACCTTCCTTGCACCTTCAAAAGAGTTCCATACACCTTTCGTGCAAGAACCTGTTGAGGCCCCATCACCGCATGCTCATACAACTATTGGTTACGTGCACACTATTTAATCCACGGAATCATTACCAACAAATGAATTTCATTGCTAGACAATACAAATGACAAGCAATCAAACATATCCGACAAGTCAACACAAGGGATGATGGAAAAATATTTAATACATCTCATTCCTTGACGGAGACAAAGCTTACATACGTGACCAAATTTAAAGTACCATTAATTCATTTGTTTCGTAGCTTTTGTCAAAATTTTCAAAACTCTCATAAAGCTCAATGTCATTAACTCTAGTCTCTACATCCATTGAGTATAGGCATTTAGTTCAAATACTTTTGCGCGCGTGTGCGTATATATATAAGTATCCCACACTTTAATAAAATGTAAGAGCGGCTCGCTTTTGTAATTCATACTATATTTTTTCTTATGTACTTTTTAGTCTGTCAAACTTTCTTTGATTTATTTACAAGTTTTAGTCGTTTTGGCACATGTGAAGGTGAAGAGATGTAATACTTTGCTTGTGAAAATTATTAATGTTAATAGGAACTGTGATAAAAATTTAAGGGGGGTTAGCGGCCGAATAAATAAGATAAGTTAAATTTACTAATTAGTAAATCAAAAATTTAGCTAAATGATTCTTCAAAAAATGTCAGTATCATTAGATTTTTCAAAGTTAAAAGATAGACGAAAGGAGCAAAAAAAAACAGAGGAGAGAATCCGAATGTGTTGTGTATCTTATGAACTTAATGCGACAGACCTTAAGATTAAGTGTGAACTAGGCTGACGTGGGCCTACAAAAATAAACTAACTGGTATTGATTTGTAGAGATATTGAATACTCAATCAATTGAAATACCAAAGATTAGTATTTACATAAGATATCAATAACTTAAAGTATTAAAATTGGACTTTTCGAAATGAAAAATACTAAAAATTGAGAGATTCAAGTTTCGTTCTCCTATATATATGGCCGAAGCTTTAGGTGAGTAGTAATCCCACGTGAAGATCTGCAACTTCAAGCAATCTTCTTTTATATCAACTCGTTACAGCAACATGTTACTGTCTGTTCTTCTTTTTCTTCTTCTTCTTTTTCCATTTCTATTTTTGCGCCTCAAACACAGCAGAAATAAAAACAAACTCAACTTACCTCCATCCCCACCAAGGTTGCCCATAATTGGAAACCTTCACCAGCTAGGCACTCTCCGTCATCGCTCTCTCAAAGCTCTATCCAACAAGTATGGCCCTTTGATGTTCCTGCACTTGGGTCATTCTCCAACTCTTGTTGTCTCATCAGCTGAGATAACTAGAGAAATTATCAAGAATCATGATATTGTTTTCGCGAACCGTCCCAAAAACACAGCTGGAGACATCATCTTTTATGCCTCCAAAGACATTGGTTTTTCTAATTATGGCGAATACTGGAGAGAAGGTAGGAAGGCTTGTGTTCTTGGGCTTTTGAGTAATAAGAAAGTGCAATCATTGCAGTATGTAAATGAAGAGGAGGTTGCGATCATGACCAACAAAATTCGTTCTTCGTGTTTCAATGGAGGTTCCGTTAATTTGGCTGAGATGCTACAAACTGTTGCCAACAACGTAATAGCCCGTTCCGTTCTTGGTCGGAGGGTTGAAGAAGAAACTGCTGGAGGTAATAGCAATAAGTTCGGGGAGTTATCAAGAAGGATGATGATTCAATCAGCATCCTTTTGTTATAGAGACTTGTTTCCTTCTTTGGGATGGCTGGATGTCGTTACGGGACGCATTGGTCGCTTGAAAGCAACCGCTAGAGAATTTGATGCTTTGTTTGATCAGGTGATTGAAGAGCACAGGATATCAGAAATAAGTGATGAAGATAATGACCAGTCTGATGAAAAAGATTTGGTGCATACAATCCTCAAACTTCAAAAGGATGGCAGGCTTGGGATAGAACTCAATCAAGACAATCTTAAAGCACTTCTCTTGGTATCTCTCTCCCCTTGATTTAGAATTTCTGCATATTTAAGTACAACTACATTTAAAAATATATCAGACAAGCATATGTATTATTAGCTGTATATTATATAGTAACAAGATTTTTTTTTATTAAATAATTATCAATTACAATCTCACTTACTTATACACTTGCATGATAATAATACATAGGCGGCAAATTGAGGTTTTATTATTTCATCTTTTAGGACATGTTTTCGGGAGGGACAGAGACAACTTCAGCAACAGTAGAATGGGCAATGGCTGAACTGGTTAAAAATCCAAAGTTGATGAAGAAAACTCAAGAAGAGGTAAGGAGAGTGGTGAAACACAAATCAAGTATAAATGTGGATGACATCAATCAGATGAATTACCTAAAATGTGTCATCAAAGAAACTCTAAGGTTACATCCAGCAGGTACTATTTTGTTTCCTCGGATGACGTCAACAAGTGTCAATCTAAGAGGTTATGATATTCCTGCCAACACAACTACATATATAAATGCGTGGGCCATTCAGAGGGACCCAAAGGTGTGGAATAGAGCAGAAGAGTTTTTGCCGGATAGGTTTATTGACAGCACGATTGATTTTAATGGCCAAAACTTCGAATTCATTCCTTTTGGTGCTGGGAGAAGAATTTGCCCTGGGATGTTGTTTGGAAAAGTTGCAGCTGAGTATCTGTTGGCCAACCTTTTATATTGGTTTGACTGGAAGCTTCCTGGTGGTGCAGTTAATGAGGACTTGGATATGACTGAAGTTTTCGGGTTGACTGTTAGTAAGAAATACCCTCTTATTCTTGTGCCAACATTGTATTTACCTTAGTATTGCAGGAATCAGTTTGCTCAAGGGGTTTGGAGAGGGTGGTCGCTATCAAGTGGAAGTACCCTCGCAAGATCATTCATTTCCAGTCTTCGTTGTGCGTCAAAGGTAGTCATGTTCCGATAGCTATGTCTTTGTTTGCTTAGTGTTTGTGTCTTGTTCAGTCAGTTTGTGCTCAAGCTTTAGTTTTTCAGAATTTTGTCTTTCAATAAAAGTTGTCTTCCTTATGCTTTGTCTTGTACAAGTACGTATTTCATCAACTACTGATGTCAATATACGTAATGCATAAGAGAAATAGGGTCATTCTACTATTTTTCCTATTAAGCATATATCCAGAATATGTAACATGCCTTGTGATACAAATAAACTAGACTTTTGTTATATATATACACACATGTATATATTAGTCATTCTTAGGTGCGAACGCCCTCATTCTTTATGAATACACTTTTAAGCCGTGAGATTTAATAACATTAAAAATTAATTCTCTTAAATAACATGACTTTAAAGCATGTTGACATGGAAAAAAAAAATGAGGGCACCTACATTAGAAAAAGACTTTATACCTATATATATATATACATAAAAAAAATTTATTTTGAGAATTTTGGATTTTGTTAAAATTTGTGATGTATTTACAACGTTATAAGCTGGTGTATAATATTATAAAATAATTTATAATGTTATAAACTCGTCTTGAATATTAATAAAATCTCAAACTAGAAATTGAGTATATGTATTTGCGCAAAGTAAATTAGTTCTTTATGTATACATATGAGCAATTTTATAATAAGGGAATCCTTTACTTTAACAAACTAAGGGACAAACTAAAAGAAAAAAATAAAAAAATGCAATGCAACTTATTTTAATCCTAGCCTAACTTACCCACCCCAAGTCTAAGTATTCAGAGAACAATTGACAACAACAGTCCCTTTTGCTTTTTCTTTGCTTCACAAACAAGTGAACCAACCATATATTATGAAGTTTAATCTTATTTACGATATAGAGATAATTTGCATGCAGTTTAGGTAGCTAAAAGTGACGAGCTTTTTCAGTGATTGCGTTAACACTAGTGGGTTACATGGGATACTAAAAATTTATAAAAGACTTAACTAATAAAACCAATTTCTCCAATTACATTAGTTCTACCAACTATAAAATTCCATGCCCAAAAAGTTTTTAGATTAATGCTACCAATTAATAAAGATAGAAAATCAATACATTAATTCAAAGGAATTAGATTATTACAACGGAAAAAGAGCTAATGAGACCAGATTCATCACGGTCCATTCTTATATTGGAACTTGATCTATCAGCAATGCTGCAACATTTTGTTTCATTTCATTCCCCACATGGGTGTATCCATCGCCTTCCTTGTAAACCACATCTATAACCCTCGCAAGATTCAAAGCACGCATAAGCAGAGGCATTGGAACTGCAGTAGGATTGAGGCACTCTTCGTTTATATCCTTCCATGCATTACTAACTTGCCTATACAACTCCTCACAAACCTCTTGCTCTGAGAGTCCATGCTGCTTCATATAACATTCAACAGCCGAGGCAGCGTGCCCTCTCTCTTGCTCAAACTACACACGCGCGCGCATATTATGCATTATAACCCGAAAAATTTTAAATATCATGCACATAAGAAAATTCAAATTCAATTTGTTACCTTGTGTGATTTTATGTCATCCATGAATCTTCCAATTATTTCAGAAGCTCGAATTATCTTAGGTCGACTGAACACCCAATCAAAAGTCTCCTTTGTCACTATATTGTCCATGCCCAAAAAAGATACAGTTGTGAGCATGGTGTAACCGGAGGTCACTAGTGCCACACGCATATACTCCTCCATTTTAGGAATGTAATTCTCATGGAACCATTTGGATTCATCATAGTAGCCTTCAACAAGAATTTTCATCTGCCATATGCATGCTTACATGTTAACGGTATAAAAAAAAATCTTTTTTTTTTTTGACACTTTGGTCTTTCATAAATTGTTTTCAGCACTTGGCATTTTGATAAACTTTTAATACCTTATTTTATCCTTGGTCTTAAAACACTAAGAGAAAAATACTTTTTTGAATGATAAATGTTATATTTTTACCTACAACTTCATTAATAATTGAGACATTCACAAATTAAAACGAGTTAATTGATTGTTAACAGTCATATTTACCTTTTAATAATTTGTTTTTTCTATTAAAAAATTATCTCTAGAAAAAAAATGAAGTATAACAAAAATTTTAAATGCCCAAGTAATAGTTAAAAAAAATCTAAGAGGGATTGAAAAAAAAAAAAAAAAAGGTTGACTGCCAAAAAATGGAAGATCTCAAAGAGAGCTGACAGTGACATACTGCTTCCTTTGCATATTGAACTCGATATGACCATCCTTCATTGGCAATCTCTTTCTCAATTTCATTGTAAAGATCCAATAATGCCCCAAAAAATGTTTGCATGTATTCAGGGAGTTGGTCCATGCTACTTTCATCCCACCTAAAAAACAAAAGTATATATATAGTCCAATTTTCTTGGAGGTTTAATTAATTAAAGACATGATCGTCTTTAATTTACCCAAAAAGAAATCTGACCAATATTCAAAAGTTCAAACCTCTCAATTACTTCTGTAAAGAGCTTGAGCTCTTCAGGAGTGCCATATACATCGTAGATATCATCTATAATTGATGTCATGGCAATTACTTTGGTTAGTATTCTTCTAGCAAGAGAATAATTGGGCTCGAAATACACTCCCAATATCCAAAAGTAGCACTCAACCATTCGGTCTCTTGCGAAAGGCAGCTTTCTGGCAAAGTCCAAATCCTTCCACCATCTGAAATGCAGTAATTATTAATTAATAGAACTTAATTATAGTTAATTATCATCTCAAGACCCAAAAAAAAAAATGGAAATGTTATAAATCTGAAAACTTGCCTAGAGATTTCACAAAGTTCCTTCTTGTGCAAAGATTGCACTAGATTGAAATCCAACTTTGCAAGTGTTAATAAAGCTTTGTCATGAGAAGCATTGTGTTGGTAGATGGAAATGTAACGCCTGTGTTCTAGCCTGGGTAGTCCCCTGTGCAGCGGCTGCCGCAGTGCATGCCTAACTTGTGCTTTCAGAGGATTGCTTAAATGGGTTGCCACGGACTTAAGGTGAGTGGTTGTAAAAGCAATGGCCTCGTCAAGTATATCTTCTCCATGCACTCCAAGATGCGCTGCTTCGTACAGGCTCAACATTCCTAGCACATCACTTGCCAATGACTCCTTGAAATTACCTTTGTCATCTTTGAACATGTTGAATTTATCTGATATATACCATGACCAAATAAAAGGGCCGGGTTGATTATATTATATGAAGATACATAACATTACTGGTACCATATATACAATTTGAGAATATATCATGTTTAATTTGGAGAGTGTATAACATGCATGTGCCATGGACTCGTCACACACACACATACCGCATGAAACATTATAGCCGTGCTGCCTTAAAAGTCGAAATCGAAGCGAAATCCTGTAGAGATCATCTTCGGTATCGTCATCGGAATATTTTTCATTGTATAAATGCTGTAATGCTTGCTCTAACTCTCTTTCAAAGTGATATCCCACGCCCAGGCGCTGAATAGCATCAATAAGGTTCAGCTGTATAGGACCAGCAGTGGCTAATAGCTTTCTTCCCACTTCCTCCTTCAGTGCTTTGAGCTCTTTTAAGTCGCGGGCATGATTCATCTATGCACATATACCAAATTAAATGGTGCATTTTGCTTGTTAATACCACTAATTATAATCTGAAAAATGAAAAAAAGTCATAATAATTAGTTTGCCCTATAGCACCACCACTTCATTAGAAAAGCATACCTTGTCCTCTGCTGTGTAGTTGGCGAAGCGATCACCCCAAACGCTTGGGTGAAAATTTGCTGTCCGTCGCATAACCTGGCTTTTAGCATTTTGGGACGAAATCTGAGGAACTTGAATAGACATGTTGCCCGCCGCAAGGCAAAGGCACTTCTACTTAATGATAAACAGGGTGCAACTTTTCTCTTAATCACCTGCACAATCTAATATCTATATATATGGAGATGGACTAAAAGTATGTGTTTTGCTTTTTGGAAGGAAATCTGAAAGATAATGCACTTTGAGTTAAAAATATTTAATTGCAAATCTAGAGAAGTAGACATGGGATTATATATATCTGCAGTTAATTAATTTCTAGGATACGGGTTATTCTATCATGCTCTTTATATATATGGAATATTTATGCATCTCTACCATAATCTATGTTCTTTGTCGTATAACTTCATTTTGCTTATTAGTACGTAGAAAATTTAACCATTTTTTACAAGTTATTTATTGCTTACGGTAATTGTCTTCTATGAAATTAGCAACTGTTTATAGAATTGTGATTTATTGCATCAATGGTGATAATTGGCACGATTACTACTGATATAATTTTTTCTCTTAATTACTTGTTTCAAGCATATGGCTTGCACAATCTAATATCTATATATATGGAGATGGACTAAAAGTATGTGTTTTGCTTTTTGGTCCCTAAATCATTGGCCCTCTCAGTCTGCTCAAATTTGAAATTTTAGCGTTATGGCTCTTATCGAACCAAAATCATTGTTCAGCCACGGGCGATGTGCTCACTTGACACATGCTACATTAATCTATAGAAGTAGAATTTTTATTCTTAGTATTATTCGCTTACTGAAATGGAACGTTATCCAACATAATTAATGGTGGTTCATGCACCAAGCACTATTAATTATATTGCACTTTTATCACATTGAAATAATATCTAGCCAAGTTCAGTAAGTCATTCCAATTATGGTTATGCAAGATATAGTTTATTGTGCTGTATTAGTATTCCACCAAATTGTAGTTATATTTTAACTGAAAATAATTATTTCTTAGTTGTATATATATTATAGCAGATGATTTTCAACACTTGCATTCCGGTATTTGCTCATAAAAGACCCAACGGGCAGGGCGAGTAGTTAGGTGTGTATAACCTCAAGTGAAAATGGCTTTTGTAACATTGTTGGTGCAACTAGTGCAAGAGCTGCACTTTACCACACTGTTGAAGCCCGTTCCTTTGTCTCTCCTTCTTCTCTTCTTACTGATTCTGTTCAAGTTCATCAAAGGTGGCAACCATAATTTGCCACCATGCCCACCAAAATTACCAATAATTGGAAACCTTCACCAGCTAGGCAATCTTCCTCATCGCTCTCTTCGAGCTCTCTCAAAGAAATATGGCCCCTTAATGCTCATCCATTGGGGTCAAACTCCAACGGTCATAGTGTCATCAGCAGATATGGCGAAAGAAATGATGAAGACACATGATATCATTTTCTCAAATCGACCCAAAACTACAGCAGCAGATATCTTTCTCTATGGATGCATAGACATTGCTTTTTCTCCCTACGGAGAATATTGGAGAGAAATTAGGCGGATTGGGGTTCATGAGCTTTTGAGTCCCCAAAGAGTGCAGTATTTTCAATTTGTAAGGGACGAGGAAACTGCGGACATGATCAATAAGCTTCGACGTGCTTCTTTGAAAGGAGCTTCTGTCAATCTAAGCGAGATGTTGCTCACCGTCACAAATGATACGGTTGGTCGATGTGTTTTCGGTAAAAAGGCCAACGAGGAAAGCAAGTTTGGGACGATATCGAGAAGACTGACGACCCAATTGCAAGCTTTTAGCTTCGGTGATGTGTTTCCTGCTCTGGGCTGGATGGATCATCTTACTGGGTTGATACCGTGCGTGAAAGCAACATTCAGATCATTAGATGCCTTTTTTGATGACGTTATAGCAGAGCACAGGAATTTAGAGCGTCCGGATGACAAATCAGTGGCCAAAGACTTTGTTGATATTCTCCTTCAAGTTCAGAAGGACGCGACCACGAAGCACGAGCTCTCTCAAGAGAATCTCAAAGCAATTTTACTGGTCTCATTCTCCCTCTAATTCATACACACACACACACACACACACAGAGGGGCGGACTCATGTTGGTGGGTGGATGAGGATGGGGGTGTACCCCATATGTAATAGAAAAAAATAATGATAAGATAAGGGTACAAATTAAAAGTTAGCACATTCCAAATGATCTTACCTTTAGACCACCTCTTAAACTATATAATTTTGATTGGTCAAATAAGTTTGTATTCTTTTCATTCTGGCCACATTTGATTGAACAAGAATCTTGGTTCTAGCAGTGCATTTTAATTTACTTTTTGCAGGATATGTTCGTCGGAGGAACTGATTCTACTTCAACAACAATGGAATGGGCAATGGCAGAGCTTGTGAAGCATCCGAGTACGATGAAGAAGGCCCAAGAAGAGCTAAGAAGAGTGGTGGGGAAGAAATTGAAGGTAGAAGCAAGCGATATAAATCAAATGGAGTACTTGAAGTGTGTCATCAAAGAATCTCTGAGGCTACATGCACCAGCTCCACTTTTGGTTCACCGAGAAACTTCTTCGAGTGTTAAAATGGGAGGATATGAAATTCCTGCAAAAACAAGAGTGTTTGCAAATGCCTGGGCAATTCAGAGGGACCCCAAATTATGGGATAATCCCGAAGAGTTTATCCCAGAGAGATTTTATAATAATCCTGTTAATTTCATGGGTGAAGACTTCCATTATATTCCATTTGGTGCTGGAAGGAGGGGTTGCCCTGGGACATTGTTTGGGGTTACAAGTGCTGAAGGTGTGGTTGCTAATCTTTTGTACTGGTTTGATTGGAAGTTGCCTGGTGATACAGTTGGGGAAGACTTGGACATGACTGAAACTTTTGGGCTCACTGTCTTTAAGAAAATTCCGCTTTATCTTGTACCAGTTATGTACTCTGCTTGAGCCATTACAAGGCCTTAAATAATAACGGAATTCTATGACTTGGTTAATTTGAACAAAATAATACTAAATACATAATTGAAGTAAGCACAAAAATATCTACATAATCAGTTTCCTCTGCAGGCCATTTTTAAGTTATTTGCTTATATAAATAAAGATTGATAGACTTCGAGAACCTAAGAATACACACACATTAAGAAAAAAAAAGTGGTGTGGGCTTAATATTTGCTAAATGTTTCTATTCAACATTTCTGACAGTAATACTAATTGGTTTTATCTTATAGGAATTTGTTGAGCTTCCATATCAATTCCTTGAGAAGAAATTGACTAAAGCTCTACATGGAAGATCCATTGACTTTGTTGCACAATGGGGCAAGATTTGACCAAACTAACTCTATTCAATCCCCTTCCCATGAAAAGAGCTCAAGACGAGGTAAGAAGAGTGGTGGGAGAAACAACACAATAGATGAGGCCGACGTTAATCAAACGGAAAACTTAAAGTGGATTGTCAAAGAGACTCTGAGGTTACGTTTTCCAGTTATGATTACTCGAGCAACACTAAACTGAAAGGTTATGGCATTCCTCCGAATACAGAAATCTTTATGAATTCCTGGGCAGTTCAAAGGGATCCCAAATTCTGGAACAATTCTGAAGAGTTTATCCGGGAGAGATTTGCAAGGCTAGCATAACCAGTACATTCCATTTGGAGATGGGAAAAGGGGTTGCCTGGGATTTCATTTGCAACTGTAGAGAGTGCATATGTGTTGCCAAATCTCCTATGCTGGTTTGATTGGAAATTGCCAGATGATGCAAGATGTAAGGACCTGGATATGAGCGATGTTTTTGTCCTTGTACTTCGCAAGAAAATACCCCTTCGGCTTGTACCAGTAATGCCTGCTTGATCTGTAAGTTATCTGATTTTTGAGTCTGTTCTTTGATAATAATAGGTTGCCCCGTGTTCCATTTGTTGCAGCTTCATTTGTAGGGACGGCATCATTTCTTGTAATATATCTATCTATCTTATCATTTGTAACGAATCAAATAAATGGCCTGATCTATCATTTATTGCATATTGCTTGCTTTTGTTTAAATGTAACTTTCTGGCCAGGCCTTCCTCGTTGTTTTAAATATATAATTTCGGTCATTCAGGTTTTAGTGACTAAAGGTCCAGCATTATTTATTTGTTAATCAGTTTTCGATCAATCAAGTATACAACCAAACACTAGAGTCCATTTTGGATTCATAAATATTGAACAAAAGATGACACGAGATTTTGGTTTATCATTATTTAAAGCTATAAATATAATGCCATCTTTTGCCAATATGTACTGTAAATTTGTTTCGAAATTGGCATCAATTTACTCTTGTAGGTTGTCAACAAGAGCAAATAAGCAATTGATGATATGTTGATACTAGGAATCCTCTATGAAAGTAGTTAGCATGTAGTTATAAGTCAGCAAAAGGTCAAAAGGTTTTAAATCAAATTCCTAGTATAGATGATTACTCCTTGCTTTAGAGATCTACTCTCTCCGACAACCTTATGGTAAACAATACCATTGATTTAATATTGTGCTTAGACAAAACTAGCCTAAAATAAAGTCTACAAAATCTCAAACCTAGGGCTCTGATACCATAATTTTAACACCCTAAATCTAAAGTGTGCGGAGCATGTGGTAAAGGAGGCCACTCACAAATCAAAATTCTTACGCAAAAATCTCAAATTGAAATATATCAAATTTCATTCAAATAAATTCACGAATCCATATGTCTAATACTGAATATTTTCTCTCGAAGACATAAATATAACAAAAGTCTCAAAACTCTCCCATTACAAGTTCATAAAACAAACGTAAAGAAAACACGAGTTTATCTTTCTCTTATTCAACTAGCAAAAGTAAATGAATCTTTAGCTCTAAAGATAAGCACACCTCTCAACAAGGTATTTAATCTGCAAAAAATAATGACGAGGGGTGAGTTATCAACTCAGTAAGTAAAACCACTCCCAACACATTACGGTTATCGAGTACTAAAAATATTGCAAGCCTTTTTTATCAAACATATCTTAGAAATAATAAATAAAATGACATATTGTAATAGGAGGACTTAATTTTGTAAGTGATTCAAAATATTATAATCATAATTAATCATGAAAGGAAATAGTATAACACATACACAGAAAACAAAAGGTTAGCTTATGTCACATAGTGTCACCTAAACTCCCGGTGACCCAACCAAAAGCAAAATCAGAATCAAAATATCGTGTGCACATTCAGAACAAAAATCCAATATTGGTCCAGAACATATATATCGTATAATACAATTAAAATCAGAATCAAAATAACTAAGGATAATGAGCCAAAATATTTAAATTCATTTTTTATGTGTAATGACTTGCACATGGCACTTTGTACTATAAGTGGCACTTCGAGGCACTCTAGTCCTCGAAAGGTGGCCGCCAAATAGTCTTAAAAGGTGACCCCCGAACAATCATAACTAAATTTCTATTATATAAATGATCAAAACATTCTAAACAAACTCATAAAAGATTATAATAATGAATTAGGCTTGCAAAACAAATTCTATTATAATATTCTATAGATAATTTCGTTAAAAAATCACTTAGCAAAATAAATTATATATTTAAAACCATAAAAAAAAAAATCAGATGTGAAAATATTAACTAATTTCGTTATGAAAATCAAATAATTTTCAAAGAACTATAAAAACATATGTACTTATGATAGATCAAAATAATTATACATTTCCAGTATATTAGAAATGAAATTACTTATCTCGATAAAAGAAATAATCTAAACACACTTCTAAGTCTCTAACAGCCTCAAACCCTTCAACACCTTTAATAAATACAAGATATAACTATTAATAACTTATCTCAAAACCCTACTTTTCTAATTCATACCCGTACAAGTTTCATTCTTAAAATTTAAAACTTAATCAAAAAATCAAAATGACACAATATTTTACAGAACTACTTTGGACATCCATATGTATCTCTCACAAATCTTTTCAAGAGTATCCGACACCAAAAACATTTTCAAAACTATTTATTTTTTGACAAATTTGAAATTGTCTCATAGTGCCTTAACTGGACAATATAGATTCCGAGATTCTTATAAAATTATACATAGATAAAAAAATTATGAAATCAAAACTGGAAATACTAGACACATATATTAACATTTGTTTAAAATTTCAAAAATTTTCAAGTTCATTTGGCTTTACAAATAATTTTGTGAATGAGGTCCTGATGATAGAATCTCATTTTTCCAGTGCAACAATGTCAGATTCAAAAATCCATATAAAAATAAAAAATAAAACCAAATCTTATGAAACAAAATTTATTTAATAAGCCCTGCATGTCTAGTTTACAGAAAGATAAGGTTTTTCTTAAAAATCATCCACAAAATATATGTTTTCTTTTGGGATATTCATTATGTCTAGAAATGTTCAGTGTGTTTATTGTATCAGGGATTAACTAACATGACTCACCAATAAATTAGCGCACTAAACACAACTTAAACACATCCTAAATCATGCATAATGGTCTATAACAATCTAAAATCGTGCCAATTAAAACCCTAAATAGAGCACAATGATAGGAAATCAAATAGAGCATAGAGAAAGTAAAACTTACGAACTGTTAAGACTCTCTTTTCCCTAAGCCAAAGTTTGAATCCTAAGGTATGAGCGAAAGAGTAACGAGCATCAGTAACAAAAAAAAAGGTTGTGGATTTAGGGTTATGGGAGAGGGAAAAAGTATAAATTTATAAGAAATCTTAAGAAACCCTATTAACTTTGGAAAGAGTAAATCTTTTCTAAAATTACCCATGGATCCTAATTATGGATTTAATAATCCTTATTAATAAGAAAATAAAATTTCTACACGTAAGAGTCCTTCTCCTATGATAATTTCTTTTTTTTCAAAAGTAAAGTTTCGGGTATTACACTTTTATTGTATTTTAACATAAATTTCTCATACAATCATTTAAAAAAGGCAAAAAAAAAATTATGCAAAAAAGTCCATGTAACATGGGCAAAGGATTTTTATACTTTACATAAAAAAGAATGAAATCTTTTGCATGGAAAAGAGTTAGGCCAAACTAATAAAAGTTATAGTGGTGATATTTGACCCCTTATTATATTTCATCAATCCCTATTTTTTAGTTAACTTTATTAAAAATTTTAAATTAATTTTTATTATCAACATACCTCACCAAATTCCGAACTTACTCTTATTATAATTTTATTTTTTTTCCTACCATCCACCAAACACAACTTGTAAAATCTATTTAAAAAAAAAAAACTCTCGTAATCACTATAGTTTGTCTATTTCTTTTTAAATATTTTATTCATTGTTGCCATAACTATAAAAGAAGATTGGATACTTCTTTATCATCTGCTATTGAATATCGTAAATTAATTTCTTTCATAATTGTAAAAGTAGAGCATACAATATTTGATTTAAAAAGTTAAAAGAAATTAAGTTTTAAGAAATTAGATTAACTAAATTAAATATTAATAAAAATTATCGTGTGGGTGCATTTAAAAACTATTTATCTTTTTAAATAATTTCAAAAAAAGGATAAAATAGTTATTAGCATAAAAATAATTAGTAGGACTGGTGATATATAACGAAGAGTCAAGTATCACATTTTAAAAATTATGAATGAACATGAAGAAAAACAATGCATTTTAGATATCTATATATATAAAAAAAAAAAATCTTTATTACGTGTACGTGTATATCACTCTAAAGATACACATAAAATTAGAAGAATATGGGAACGAATATCAACAATTTTTTATATTTTGATCCATAAATAGCATGAAATTGTCACATTTTGCCTCGAATATCTTAAATAATTGAAGATGCACAAGAAATTAGAAGTGCTCATGAAATTAGAAGAAAAGGCATATGAGAACGAAAAAGCATGAAAAGTCTAACATACTGAGTTGCTGACCCGTCAAGTAGGTCAACCGAAAGTTTTTGTGGTGAAATATCAACCTCATGTGATTAATGATCATAAAAAAATAATAAAGGTCTGATTATGTTAAAATTATTTTTGAGATAGATTACGTTTTTATAAATAAAAGTTATAATACAATTTGTATTATATTTTAAACCAACTCCATTCCCGAATAATAAATTAATAATCCATTGGAAGATGCGGCAAAGAATCAGATCAACAGTGGGCAACGGCATTCACCGAGTCAAAAATTCTCCGCTTTCTATTAGTTATTTTTTTATACTTAGATTAATTATTTCATTTTACCATTATTTGAAAAGAATTTTTAAAAAAATTACAGCCCTTAAACATTGAGCTTATGCTATAATTTATGCGTCTCCCTCATTTATAGCACATTTTTTTCATCATTTACGCGACAAGGGAGAACGGAGATGAGACTGTTTCTGGCGTGGGAATGAGAGAGAAAGATCTGAGCTGTTTGGTGAGGTTTCATGAGGAAGAAAGAAGATGGGAGAGAGAGACGCTGAGTTTTGTTCCCCTTATGTGTCTGTGTGTGCGTGTTGTTAAACTGTGCAGTAAAAAGTGGGTTTTATACTTTGTACAAAACGCACCGTTTTGTGCAAAGTTTTGTACAAAGTGTTGTAAGAATATCGGCACCGTTAATTATTACTCTCCAATATGCATTTTCGCGCGTTTTATTTTTGATAAACGGCTCTACTTTCTGTGTCGTTCTACGCCCTTTATTTAACAAACGGCCCAGCTTTCTCTCCTCGTTCACTTCCAAGGCCAACCCAGGCAGATGAAACTGAATTTTCCCCCAAGTCCATCCCAGGCAGCACGTAGCCCCGCCCCCTCCACGGAACCTAATTATAATAAATAAAACTCTTGTCCTCTCTGGGAGAATACCCAACAAGACAGGCCAATCATTTGCCCTCCAAGTCCATCATTTTGGAATAAAAACAGAAATTTATTGTTATTATTATTATTATTATTAAGTCATATTTAAAATTGAGGTCGCGTGATTTTTAAGTTATAATTATTGTAAAAAAAATTATTACTATAAAATAAAAATTAATAATTTATAATAAATATATATTTTTTAATTAATAATTTTGATAAAATTATTAAACATATAACAGATTTTTCATGATACAAGTGAAGAATTATTTCAACATAGATTCTAAACTACAGCAGTCAGTATTTATCAAACACTTTAGTACTGTAACTTTTAAAGTATAACAACTCTACTCCAATGACAAACGGAATGTAATTACTGCGCCCTTGAGGTACGCACCCTAGCGCCTATGTATTGTAATATTATCATATTTTATTAATTTTTATGGATGGTGGTGGTCTTTTGCTTGAGTGTTGTAAATTAGAATCAAATTATGCAAAACCCGATGCCTTTGGGAATCATGTTTATTTCAACCTTTCATGTTATGATTTGATTGTTTGATGAAATACCTAGAAAATTTAGTTTGTTCTCTCAAATTATTTTACTCTGTTGAATAAATTATATTTACCATTATTTGAAAAGAATTTTTAAAAAAATTACAGCCCTTAAACATTGAGCTTATGCTATAATTTATGCGTCTCCCTCATTTATAGCACATTTTTTTCATCATTTACGCGACAAGGGAGAACGGAGATGAGACTGTTTCTGGCGTGGGAATGAGAGAGAAAGATCTGAGCTGTTTGGTGAGGTTTCGTGAGGAAGAAAGAAGATGGGAGAGAGAGACGCTGAGTTTTGTTCCCCTTATGTGTCTGTGTGTGCGTGTTGTTAAACTGTGCAGTAAAAAGTGGGTTTTATACTTTGTACAAAACGCACCGTTTTGTGCAAAGTTTTGTACAAAGTGTTGTAAGAATATCGGCACCGTTAATTATTACTCTCCAATATGCATTTTCGCGCGTTTTATTTTTGATAAACGGCTCTACTTTCTGTGTCGTTCTACGCCCTTTATTTAACAAACGGCCCAGCTTTCTCTCCTCGTTCACTTCCAAGGCCAACCAACCATCAGTAGCCCGCGCTCGAAGTTCAAGGCCACGCTTTCACTTCAACTCTCTCCCTCTCGGAACGGAAATGGACTCCGCTGTAAGTCTCGCCATGAAATCTGCTTCTGTTTCCTCCTCTTCTTTCTTAGCCGGTTCACCTTTTCTCATCTCCAAAAACAAAAACCCTAACTTTAACTCCAAAAAACCCTTTTTCAACCCACGCAGCGCCGCGCGTTTTTTCTCCAAACCGCTCATATCCTTACAATCCTCAGGACCCACTTCCCAAAACCCCCTTCCTTCATCTTTCTCTTACTCTGCTGTCACCGAAACCACTGATCTGTTACCATGTAAGCTTCATCAACTAATCTCCGAGTTTCAGTCTCTACCCGAACAGCTTGACCGACTCAACCGTCTCCTTCATTACTCAACGCTTCTCCCTCGTCTTCCGGACTCGTCACGGGTCGACTCTAACCGGGTCATGGGCTGCACGGCCCGGGTCTGGCTCGAAGCCACTTTGGATCAAGATAACAAGATGCGCTTTAGAGCTGATAGTGATTCCGAGATTACGAGGGGGTTTTGTTACTGCTTGGTTTCCGTTTTTGATGGGGCGGCGCCGGAGGAGGTGTTGAGAGTCAAGACGGAGGATTTGGCTGCTTTGAATGTGAGTTTGGTTGGTAGGGAGAGGTCGAGGGTCAACACGTGGCATAATGTGTTTGTTAGTATGCAGAAGAGGACTAAGGCTTTGGTGGCTGAGAGACAAGGGCAGAAGCCTTTTGAGCCTTTTCCTTCTTTGATTGTAACTAAGGATGGCCTTCAGGCTAAGGGCAGCTATGCCGAAGCACAGGTTTGTGATTTGTTTCTTTTCAAGTTCAATCTATGTTGATTGCTGCGTTTTTATTTGTTGTAATTGTGAATATGGTTATAGGAATCTGTTCTTTTGTTTATTACCTACAAAACATTAACTTCAAGAGCCGATGATTAATTCGATTCCTCTACATGTGATGTTGCTTAGTTGAATAGTCATGTTTGTGTCCGAGGCAGTTGGAGCCCCTGTTAATTGCGCTTCTACGGTGTTGTGTTTCTTAGGTTATTATAAAGAAGAAAACTTGAACTTCACTTAGTTGTGTTCCCAGTGATCTCAGAGCTATTTGGGATTGAGGTGAATTAGCTTTTAAGCTACATCTGCTGTGAAGATAAAAACCGAGGGTGTTTGGTAAACACCATCAGCTGTGGTGTAAAAGTCTTTAAAAAGAATTTGTGTTAAAATTATTTAAATTAATAGTTATTATTTAATTTGCTAAATTATATTAAATCAATGATTAAATAATTATAATATATTTGGCCGCCGGCAAACTTCCGGTCAACAAGAGTCACCGGCGATGACCTCAAAGACGGCAAATTGGATACCTTTGGATTCTGTTTTCCATGATCTATTCAACAATGCAATTACAGAGTCGAAAAGCCATTGGAGACAGTGTTATCGCCACCCAAAGAATCTGAAAGAGCCTTCCACGACTACCGTCTGAAGGTGGTGGTGAATTGTAAATCTCCGCCATTTAATGGCGACGTCACGGTTAAGCCGTGGCTTTTGGCACTGATTGCTCTGTCTACGATATTTTTTAGTGCCGGTAATTGCACCGTTGGATAGATCACAACAAAAGGATTCTAAAGGTGCTTGTGGTAATTATTGGGTAGATTTTACTTTTTCTGGTAACTTTGGCCCGCGACGGTCACTGTTGGTTTTTTTTTTTCATTTTGTTGTAATGAAATTTAAATTATTTATTATAAATTAAAAATTAGAAAATGAATTGTATTTTCGATAAATTATAGGATAGTACAGGTATTTTATCTATTGCTATGGGATAAAATCATCTCAGCTTCCAAACTACAGCCATCTCACCACAGCACCACTGTTGTTCTGAAAATTCATGTTGATTTTGCAGTTTCAGGATAACTTTTGATTTTCTGAAATTATCTTTCATTTTTATCAGTTTAATTGGATTTTTTAATTTCCTTAGTTCAATTTAACTAGAGTTTATGTATATGATTCATATTGATTATTCCCATGGAATGACTCCAAGAGTACTGCTTTCATCTTCCTGTCTGTATGTTTTAGTGCTTAAAAGATTTTAACGGAGACATAAAACTACAGATGATTTTTTTTTCCTGTAAGATTTTATTCAATATCTGCATTGCAGATAACAATATGCTTTCAATTGCATATGTACTGACGATATATGAAGTCTCCCTTAATGATGAAGGAATATCTTCATTCATGGTAATATCTATTTTCTAGGTAAACATGGGCCCTTTCTGTCCCTGTTGTAGTTCTTCTTTGCTATGTGCACTACACTATATTATGATGGAGAATCTTCATTCATGTTAATGACGTTGTGCCTTTCTTAGGTGGCCAGATTATATTCTTAATCAATTCTAAGTGTTAAGGTCTTTTTACAATTGCTTTAACCAATCAATTTTGCAGCTGTATTAAAATCCTAAGTTTTCACTCTAGTTTGGTTGCAGGCAAGATATTTGTTCCCAGACGAGTCTAAGGTTGAAGAACTTGTCGATGTGCTGAAGGAGAAGAAAATTGGTATTGTTGCGCATTTTTACATGGACCCTGAAGTGCAAGGTGTCTTAACTGCTGCACAGAAGTATTGGCCTCACATATATATATCTGATTCATTAGTCATGGCCGATACAGCTGTCAAGATGGCTAAAGCTGGATGTCAATTCATAACTGTTTTGGGTGTAGATTTTATGTCAGAAAACGTGCGTGCAATCCTTGATCAGGCTGGCTTTCAAGATGTATGTGTGTGCACTTTCTTACAAGCATTAACTTTCTGTTTGTATAGGTTACACTTGCACTTGAGCAATTCATGATTTTTGTTTCTTGATGGTATTCTATGCAGGTTGGTGTTTATAGGATGTCAGGTGAACGCATTGGTTGTTCGCTGGCAGATGCTGCCGCTACTCCTGCTTATATGAATTATCTTGAGGCGGCTTCTACAAATCCTCCTTCCTTGCATGTTATCTACATAAATACTTCACTCGAGACAAAAGCTTATGCCCATGAACTCGTGCCTACAATTACCTGCACTTCTTCTAATGTTGTGCAAACTATTTTGCAGGTTGGTAGTACAATGATTTTTTCATTCTTTTGTTTATTGCCTGCATATTCGATGCTCTCATTAAATGTTTCTAGTGATATCTGGTATTGAACTTTTCTAGGAACATGCCTTCAGCAGTAGCAGTAACTTTATCTGCTTTCAGCTCAAGTAGTAACTTTCTCTTTTCCCTGCAGGCTTTTGCGCAGATTCCAGATCTAAACATATGGTACGGGCCAGATTCCTACATGGGTGCAAATATTACAGAGTTATTCCAGCAAATAGCTATGATGAGCGATGAAGAGATTGCTGAGATCCATCCAAAACACAACAAAGACTCAATTAAGTCATTGCTTCCTCGCCTGCACTATTATCAGGTAGAATGTCTCTTTTTGGTCCTTGAGGAACAAAGATATTGAGAGCTTGTTTGAATGGCATTCTTTGGTGGTTAACTTGTTGATGAGGTGATCTAGCTTTCCATTACACATTACACATACCTCATTTTTTTCATCAGGATGGGACATGTATTGTGCATCACCTTTTTGGTCATGAAGTCGTGGAGAAGATCAATGAAATGTACTGTGATGCATTTTTAACTGCACATCTTGAAGTCCCTGGAGAGATGTTCTCTTTGGCAATGGAAGCAAAGAAAAGAGGAATGGGGGTAGTGGGTTCCACTAAAAATATATTAGATTTCATAAAAGAGAGAGTTCAAGAGGCGCTGGATAGAGATGTCGATGACCATCTCCAGTTTGTGTTGGGAACAGAATCAGGGATGTTGACTTCAATTGTTGCAGCAGTTTGCAATTTGTTAGGTTCTGCAAAGTCTTCTGGGAATTCAAAAATTAATGTTGAAATTGTCTTTCCAGTTTCTTCCGACTCAATGACAAAATCATCTATAAGTTCATCTTCAAACCTAAAATCTGTTACACTGGGCGACGTCGCACTACCTGTTATACCTGGAGTAGCTAGTGGGGAGGGGTGTTCTACAAATGGTGGCTGTGCTTCCTGTCCATACATGAAGGTGAATTCTATCTTCGCATTTATTAGATTGTCTGCATATATTTCACATTTATTTACTATTGTTTAATCAATCTCTCTTATGTTCCACTGCATGCTTCAAACTCCTGCAAGTGCCAATATAGACAAGCTAAAATGTTGTATCCACTATCTGAAATTGTTTATTGCAAAGAAAATCAGTTAAATTTCTTCTTGTCAAAGTAGTCGTTTTGGAAATTAGATCTCAGCTGGATGTTGTCTTATGCTAGTGAAATTGGACTGAAAATGAAATTTGACATTTTGTCATTATAGATTTTGATTCCATTGGGCTTGTGAAGTGACTCGCTGATGGGCAAATGTGCCAGTTATTCAGCATTGCTAATATAATTTCTTCAATATGTGCTTGAAGTAGGCTTCTGATTTATTTACTGTGAACCTGACAGATGAATTCTCTTTCATCGTTATTAAAAGTCTGCCACCAACTGCCTCATGGGAAAAATAACCTTAAGGCTTATGAAGCCGAAAGATTCAAATTGCAGACCCTGCAAGGAAAATCAATTGCAGATGTTGGGTGTGAGCCAATATTACACATGAGACATTTCCAGGTTAAATATTTTTCAGAAAATCAACATGCCCTCAAATATTTAATATCACTGCAACCGTTTGGAGTCATTGATTCAACTTTGTTTAGCAGGCCAAGAAAGAACTGCCAGAGAAGCTCGTCAATCAGGTAATTCATCCACACAGCGGAAATTGCAAGTCAATGTCACTAAGTTGAGCACATTTGATGGTGATTAATTTATCTGCAAGCCTGGGACCGAGCAGGTTAATTTGAGAGCAGAGCGATTCTCTGATGAATCGTTTTTATGATAGAACTGTGTTGTAGATTTTGTACTTTTTCACAGCTTCTCTCTATCTCCGACTTTGGCGAAGCTTAAAGGAGATGGAATAAAGGTGCAATTTCATTTTACTTTATTTTTCATTGAAACTGTCTCTGTAGATAAATATTAGTATACATTCCGGCACAGTGTCTGTGGCATTAGGGCAATGAACATTTTCAGAATAGAATCCTTACTTATCAGATATGATTGATTGCTGTTGCCTCTTGGGAGAAAAATATTTCTAAAATTGACGTAAATCCAACTGTCATAAGTCATTCCACCATTCTCTTTCTCCCATTACTTAACATGCTTTGTTTTGGGATTTGTTAATGGACAAGGGACGTGGATTTTACAAATTTCAATAAAAATTTATTATTTTGAAAATGCCCTCAATTGTATATCCAAATGTGAGGTTCCATCGTTACTAGATGCTATGAACTTAGCTCAGCAATGATTACATTTTGCCTTCAATTCACCATTAATGATTACCTTGGTGAAGTATTCTCAAACGTAAGAAGGTTCTTGCATGCCTTATTTTTTTTTATTACTATTTTGTTGTACTTCATCATCATCACGGGATGTCTTTTCAACTCCATCAACTTCTTGGACCCCTTTGGGCTTTGGCCTCTTGAATGATATGATTTCTATTCTCTTCGCCAACATGAAAATTCTCACATGAATTTAATTTCCGTGCATACGAATTTGACATTATAACCTAAATTAAATGTGTAAAAAGTTTAAATTAATTTATAAACTTAAAATATGATTGAACTTATAAATTTTAAGTTAATTTATAAACTCCAAATATGATTAAACTTAATTTACAATTACAACATAATAATTAATATTTATAACCTTATATAAGGCTATATTTAGCTAAAATATAGTATTTATAGTAACTACATAATCATTGTGAACATAATTAGCTAAAATTATAAATTAATTTATAAGCTTAAATGAAAAAAATTAATTAATATTTATGAAATTATAAACTTAATATGATTAAACTTAATTTACATATAGCCTTATATTTAGCTATGATATAATATTTACAGTAACTACATAATTAATTAGTTAAAATTATAAATTCAATTATAAGCTAAAATGAAAAGAATTGATTAATATTTACCAAAGCTAATGCCGGCACTTGAATGTGTGCATGGCTGAC
>NW_006262339.1:3673969-3676469 GCF_000493195.1 Citrus x clementina | reverse complement strand
CATTTTGGGGATATTGTCGATGGATTTTGTCCCAAGGACCAATCTCTGGAAGCTGTCAAGAAAGTTGTTAATGAGTTTGAGAAGTTTAATGGCCCTGCCTATCACATGATTGGTAACCACTGCCTTTACAATCTTCCCCGCCACATGTTACTTCCTTTACTGAAGATTTCAAGTGTCGATGGACGTGCCTACTATGATTTTTCACCAACTCCAGAATATAGATTTGTTGTCCTTGATGGTTATGATATTAGTGCAATTGGTTGGCCTCATAATCATCCAAATACATTGGAGGCATTGAAGTTTCTTGGGGAGAAAAACCCAAATACTGAGAAGAACAGTCCAGCAGGACTTGTGGGGCTGGAGAGAAGGTTCCTTATGTTTAATGGAGCTGTTGGGAAGGAACAGATAAAATGGCTAGATGCTGTACTTCAGGATGCAACAAAGTTAAATCAGAAAGTAGTAGTTTGTTGTCATGTGCCTTTAGATCCTGGCTCAGCTTCCCCAGAAGCACTTTTGTGGAATTGCAATGAAGTAATGGATGTGATACACCGTTACAATTGTGTGAAAGTTTGTCTGGCTGGCCATGATCACCAAGGAGGGCATTCAATTGATACACATGGGATACACCACAGAGTCCTTGAAGCTGCCCTGGAGTGCCCTCCCGGCACAGATGCATTTGGTCATATTGATGCTTATGACGATAGGTTATCACTTGTTGGTACTGGTCGGATGCAGAGCACAGATATGTGTTTTACTCCCTAAGTGAATTTTACGATATATCATTGGCAAGATTCTACAAACTCAATTCTTCAATAAAAAGATGTAGTTTGTACATTAATTTCTACCAGAACTATGTTTAGGGAAATGCAGGCTTGACAGAGCTCAGTAAGGAGGTGGTTTCTCTCCAAGTGTTTGGCAAGGATTCAGTTTTCTGCTGTCTGGGGTTAAAGATCTGATGACTGGAAATTTTTGACATGCTCAAATTGAAGATGAAGCGCAAGGATTTATATGGCTACTCAACATTTGTTTCCAGTGAGATGTCTTCTGCTTCTCTGAGTATTCACGGATTTGCATTCTGTGCTTGTGATGAAACATTGGTTACTCATGCTTCTTGTCAGGTCTTTCATTTCAAATCCTTGAGTCAAAAACGCATGTCACTGATAATCTGATTAATTGCTTGATCCCTGAAGTATCGAATTTATGTAGTCTTTGGATTGGATTTGAGCTACAATGCACAACTTACCTTATATCATTAGGGGGTGACAAAATGTTTATACATGTGTGTAACATCAAGCTTTCTTTTACCTTCACTTCCAGTGACAGTGAAGAGATCACCATCCGCAATTCAACCAATCCCGTGGTCTCTTCACCTAATAAGGTCATAAATTAGCTCCATTTGCATTGCATCGGTTCAGCTATGACTATGGATTATAAAAACATAGATGATAGATCCTAATTGCCGCGTTTAAAATATCAAACCTAACACCATGAGCTTTTACGTCGAAATTTCCTTCCATCTGTATTTAAGTCAAGCTGGCTGCTCCAGATTACCCGAGATGATTCTCTTTATATATATATATAGATATAAATATTTGGTTCCCTCTTTTAGTGCGTCACTTGTGGCACAGAAAATGAATACAAAGCATGATCAGTGATCACTGCCCATATTAAATTTCAGGTCAATGCATCATTTACAGCTAATCTTGATAAGATGGTTCTTAAATTAATCTGCATTGACTCGGTCACTCAGATACTTCAGTGCAAAAAAAAAAAGAAAAGTAAACTCATATCTGAGTCGCAAGTTTCCCACATCGATAAGCAGTAACAAAGTTGACCAAACTGACACATGTTCAGATTCCCTCAAAATCAGCAAGTATTTTAAAAATGAGTAAATATGTTCTTTCATTTTCTTATTAAAAGAAAAAGAAACACAGATCGTTACAAGTTCATATATTGGTATGACACTACCACAATTGCATCACAACCGTCAGCTTTAGCAATCAGACCCACATATAGGACATAGCGTGGGTTCTGTTTGCAGTTTACGGTCCAGATGCGAACTGAATTTGAAACCAATAAAAAAAAAAAAGAAAAGAAAAGGAAGCAAACATTAACATAAGATAACAGTACGACTAAAACATGCCAAGAAATTCAAGCTACTACTAAGATTACTCCTATATAGGATGATGGTTTAAAGTGGGGCCCGGCCGAGCACAACCCAGCCCAGCCCATGGGCGTCTTCAGTCTTCACTTCTGCGGGGACATCCTTGCCTTTCTTTTCTCATGAAAGAAGAATCCAAACAAGGCCACAACGGAGAAGACGCTGAAGCAAACGGATGCAATATCGAGCGACGCGTGGCGTCCTGTGATAGCCTGGATATCAAAGAGGTTAGTTGTCTTCTGGTCATTGGTGCTCTGACCGTAAGCCACCTCGTGACGTTCGCGTTAAGAGCATACGCGCGTACGAGTACGTAGCAGTGGGGACGTCGCTCTCATGATC
>NW_006262339.1:3618249-3673869 GCF_000493195.1 Citrus x clementina | reverse complement strand
GCGAGCCGTTTCCCACTGATGTTAGCCGCCCAACAAGTCCATGGCTCCCACCCAATGACTTGCTTTTTGCTAGTACCTTTTTAAGAATTTCCACCGACGGTTGATTTATATTTCTTTTTATATAATTTTTTTTATGAGGTATCCTCCCCTTCCAGAAGTAAGTAAGTAACAATGTACATTAAAATAATGAAAATACATAGATTTCAATACATTGTAAACTGTATTTTTCATTTGTTAGTATATATATATTCCAATCTAAAATTTATTTTTTTAAAAAAATTATTAAGCTATATATTTAATAGTATAATGATATTATATTATTAACTAATATGATTTAATAACTTTTTAAACTTTAAATTGATTTTTTCAAATTTAATAAAGTTTTAAGATACTAGACCAAATTAATATTATATATATAATAATTATTTAACAAGAAAAATTAAGAAGTAAACTAAAAATACATATTTCAATATTTGTACATTTTGTAGGATCTCTCACTTTAATACAGTATGTATGTATGTATGCATATTATACTAAGAGCATCCTTCTTTTATTAAAGTGAGGATGACAGTAAAATATAAATATATATATATATATATTAATATACTAGCAGAAAAAAATTTGATATATTAAAATCTGTATTTTTTATATTTTACTAACATCTTCACTTTAATAAAACAAGAATAGTCTCGCTAAAGGAGAGTTATATGTATATATTTTTAATTAAGATGTTATTGATATATTATTTAAAGAACGTCCCTTCAGCAAGATAAGGAGGTGAGGTCACAAGGATTTAAATAGCAACACAACGTTTTGATATCTCTGTACTTGTACGTTTGGTGTTTTGTTTAATGTAATTGACTTTGTAAAGATCAACATTCATTTGGATACGTAGAGATTTGTTGGTGGATGGATAGGAACTAAATTTTGTGTTTGTCCCCTAGTGTTTAAGAAAGAGCAAAGCAGCAATCATCAAGACCGATTGGAGAAGCCATTTTAATTAGCTGTGTACTTAGGAAAGGGCCAAGAGCAATATCCCATGGTATTATGAAGGCAAAATAAAAATTTTAATTAAAAACACTAAGGCAATTGGCCTCATTTGCATCTCCCACGTGGGTGGAAATTTTTTTTTTTCTTCAATTGTTTAAAAATTATAAAGCTGTTATAATTAATTAAGATAGGGAACTATGTTTTAAGTTGCTTGTATGCTTGCCATGACATCATGATTCTCCAGTGCATTCTATGAGGCCCATAAGTCCGTACGCAACATGAATGAATATATATATTTTTAAGTCCTACAGCGACGATGATGTTGAAATATTAATTTAGCTCAAAGTCAATGATACTGGTCTGTTTGGATACTAAAGTTGGCCAACTACCATTTGAAATTTTCAATACTAATATTTAGTAAATATTAATTTTTATTTGGAATAATAAAATTATCTACCAACCCACAAATCGGTCCAAATCCACCCATAAAAATTATCTCACTGCAGGTAATTTTATAGGTTGCGAGCGGATTTAATATTTCAAATCGAAATTTACTATGTGTTACGAGTAGGTTCGATTTTGAGAAAAAAATTTGCTTGGTACTCGCATAAATATCCACCAACCTCTACTTTTTGTTTAATTATTTATATTTTTTATTTTAATCATAAAATTTACATTATATGTAAGTCAATGTTCTTAATTCCTAAACTTTTGTGTGTGTTACGATAAGTACTAAACTTTTAAAATTTAGAAATTTATAATTTTCAAGTTTATATTATTGATATTTTATTTTAGTTAATTGATTTTGTTTATTTTCCTTTAATAACTTGAACCTAATGATTGCTTACTAAAGTTGAGTTTTTATTTGTTTAATTAATTATTAAAAATGCACAATATTTACTTGTTAATACTATTGATAATACTTACATATTAAATAAAATATGAAACAAGACATTAATATTAGTGATGATGATTTGCCTACAATAGAAATATATTGTCTTAGATTAATATATTTTGATTTTGTGTATTTAGTTTAACATTGAAACTTTAATTTCTTATTTACATTGATAAAATCTACACGTGAATATTGTATGTGAATTTTTTAGACTATTGTCATAAATTTATAGTTTGAATTATATAATTTAATTTTTTATGTATTATTAAAGGTATTTTTTTAGTATTTGTAATTTTAAATGACAAAATCTATAAAATCTTTGTTGTCATTTTAATTGGGTTTGGTAATTATTAAAACTCATAGTACTTTCTTTAAAAAATAAAAACCTGTTAGTAATTTTTTTTTTTTTACAGCTGCAGGTTTAATAATGATAAACCTGCAGCAAGTGGTGCACATAACCATCCTTAACTATTGTGGTTTAGAAATTAAATTGATTTGACTAAACACTTATATAACAAAAAAAACTATATAATAATTTTTGTCATTATTGTTATTTGATATTTAATAATTATATTTATTAAATATTATCAATTTTTATTTTATAATTATAACTTTTTTTAGATGAATACTATAGCATAAGCTACAGTATTCACAATTTTAAACTGGGCAACTTTTGTTAAAGAGGTTACAGAAGAAACCTCCATATTTTACAAGTTACGAAAAAGGGAAAAAAAATTCAAGATGATTTTGCTATGATAAAATTACTCTAAAAACGTACCAGTTATCGGAATGACAAATATTCAGCTGAATATAGATATTGCCCATTTATTTATCCATGCTATAAAATCTGCCCACTGCCCATTAATAAACCAATTCATTTCGAGAAACATTTCTACACATTATATGACACATAACACAAAAGCTCAGAATATAAAAGATAGCTAGCAAAAAGGTCAGCGTTACTTTCTACCCATCGCATTAAAACAAATAGGTACATAAAAACTCATCATTAATTGCAGAAAACACTAAAAATGAAGACACGCCCATTAATCATATCTTAAGAGTTGGATAACCAATCATGTCACCCGGGCACCATCCTCGTAATAAATAAAAATACAACCGTTAATTATTTATTTCGATTTAGATTCTCTTATAATCTGATCTCCTTCTCCTCCTGAGTAAAAATACATATGGTAATTGATAGTTAATAAAAAAAGAAAATTAAAAAAAGTTAAATTCTACCTATATATTATCACTTAAATACACATGACACAAGATTATTAAAAACTCATGAGAACTCAAATCAAGAGAGGATCTTTATCCTAATTATTTAACCCGTAAATTTCACAATTAATTTCTGCATGTGAATTGCACTAAATTACCCGTAAACTGACATGTGATTTACCCTTAAAATTCAAATGGATTCATTTAATTCAAGCGGAAAAAAGGGCAACTTCTACAATCCCCACAACATATCGGACCATCAATTGAATTTCCAAACACAGACATAAAAAACTAAAAGCTAACACATGTAGTTGAGGATTAAGAGAAAGATAAAAAGAAAGATACCTCACATAAGAGGAAGAAGGAGCTGTAATACTCAAGAGGAGAGAGCAGAGTCGTGAATTGAGGAGAAGATTTTGAAATGAATAAACTGATACCAGCAGTCTACTAGCGACAAGCAACAAGTCAATGTCAATGCCGACGAGTGACGAGCGGCTGGCGTATGAAGGCAAGAGAAATTAATCTAAGGTTTGCTAAATTGAAATATGAAAGGGAAATTATATTTGCTTTTATCTTTTCATTTTAATTTTATAAAATATAATCTTTTAACCTAAAAATTGGGTAAATGAATTGGACATCGGATATTTATCTAATATTCATATCCATCAAATATTCAGTTGGATATTTTAAAAAATTTCTATATTAATATCCAAAAAGTTTTGGATGAATATCCAACTTTTATTGATCAATTGATATTCTACAGACCAACAATTTAATAAAATCACACAAGCAAATAAAAGAAATTAAAAATGTTGATACATCAATATATAACAAGTTGCTCCCCTCTTAACCGTAAAGGTTATGCTTGGGATTACGTTAGATTCTTAAGCAATTACTTTTACATTGGATTTTGAAATAATTAGTTTTATAAATAATTTTAAATATATTTGGTAAATTTAAATTACAAGAAAATTACTTCTAAAATAATTTGTTAAATATGTTTGGTAAACTAATACTAAAATTAAAATGTTCACGCACAATGATCAAAATGTGCAAATTTTGTTATGTTGTAAAAGAATATAAAATCTTTAGTTTTCTTGTTAAAAATACACATCAATTCATCTTTTCATAAACAAACTAATTCAATACATCACCCACTGCTACAAAGGTGCCGCATTACACTGTGATTATTCGAACAATTTGGTCGCATTGATGGAGGACAAATTAGTAATAGGAAGATCATTTAAAATCAAACAAAGAAAAAGACACCACCAAATGCCGGCCACCATTCTTCCATTGTCGGTTTATAATCTGACTGATAGTACCAATGTGTAGCAATAAACCATATTATTCATACACATTAATTGATATTTGATATGACGGCTCCCTCAATCGAAACTTTTATTGCCATGGATAGAGTATTCAGCATGGAGACACCAAGGGAGAGCAAATTAGCATCAATAACACTCGAGAAGAAAAGAATGGTAGAGCAGAATCGGCGTAAGACCGAAAATAATTTACCCGACCTTACTGATTTCATGAATGATATGTTCTTTGGGACGGTCATCAAGAAGGACAAGACAGAGTATAACTTGACTGGTGGCCGTTTGATGAACGAGGATGTTGATTTTGATGATAGCACTAGAAGCAATAGCGGCAGGTTGACACAAGAGTGGCTCCAAGAGGCAAAGCGTATGGTGGCATCGTCCCCCACTCGGTGTGACTCCCCTTCTAGGCTTGTTGGGTCACCGAGGTTTGCGGCTGCACAGGCAGCGAGGCCATCGTCCTCCTCGACCAAACTTGATCGAAGAGACCCTCTTTCGAGGTCTGCCAGAAGGTCAGACATCATATCCTTAATTATTGCATGCATACAACTCATGCCGTATACTCATAAGACGTCATATGTATCTAGCCATTATGATGGTACAACTTCAAATAAATGTGCATGCGGCAAAATTTTACTGAATCAACGATGAATGACTAAGCAATGCACATACACCGGTCTCACTGCACTAATTAATTGCGTATTTGAGTTCTCTACTGCAGGCAAAGGTCATTGGAGGGATTCAGTGGAGAAATTCTGAGCAGATCAGTAAAACATACCCGCGACAAATCAGCATCTCAACACACACTAACACCGGCCTCACCAGACCAAACCCCTGCAGATGCAATCCACAAATGGTTATCCAACTTAGTCAAACCGTCCGATCTCAATTCTACACCATCATCCTCCCCTACTTCCCCAGCAACAGCAACAACTCCCTCCTCAGATCCAGCGGGTACCTTTCTGCCACCTCGACAGTCAACTCACAGAAGGTCCCGCTTTCAAACCGAGAACCCTGCACCTCAGTCACAAGGAATCCCAGTCAATTCCCGTCGAACTTTCAGAACAGCTCCAACTACACAGTTACCTTCCCCGCCCCAAAAACTTATAGTTGAGTCTGCACATAAGAGAACCTTATCTTCATCATCATGTTCGTCACCGACACAACCCTTGAATCAGCCGCTTTCCCCGCCCAAGAATCTGGTGGAGCCAGCTCAGAGAAGGTACATATCTAAGTCTACATGCTCCGTTAATGAAAAAGTTGCACCAAAGGACGGCAACATTACAAATGGGCGGTCCCACGAAGAAGATGGAAGCCGATACATTGGCCTCAATGAGTTCCTTAAAGAGCAGAGAATCATGATCGACAAAATATCACGTGGGGCTGTTGATGCCAAGGCCAAGATCGTGCTACCTGCAGCATCAAACAGTTAAGTGGACTAAAACTTGAGGTTTACATACATAATCTTGTAGTAATTAATAACGACTAATATATCAAATATGGGGGGTGGGGGTGGTGCAGGTACGAGTTCGATGGTGGCTGCAATATGCTATGCATGGTTGTTGGAGAATAGGAAGAGGAAGAACAAGGGGCAAGGTGATGGATACGTGGTGGTGCCCGTTATGAATATTAAGAGATCAAATATGTGGAAGCATTATCAGGCTGCTTGGCTCTTTCGCCACGTTGGCCTTGACGCTAACTCATTGCTCTTTGCCGATGAGGTAATTTTTTCCATTCTATTGTCTGTGCGTATAATCCCTGTTTCAATTTCTAAATTAATGCATCGGCAATGAGTACTGTTTCTAACGTTTGGGATCAGGTGGATTTGGAGATTCTGTTGATGACTGGGCAATTAAGCATTGTAGTGGTCGGACAAGATGTACTTAGAACTAATGCTGAGGTTGGTACATGATAATTAATTTATTGCAGATATCCTCCTGAAATTGTAGTGCAAAAATATCAGCAGTTATCAATGCTCCATATCTCTTCGTGCTGGCTTTTTTTTTTTTTTTTGGCTATTACAGGGTGGGTCTCAGTGCACCATTCTTACAGATAATTCTTGCGAAGACGCATATGATTTACTTCAAACACCAATATTGCAGAAAATTTTGGTATATTACATTATGATTACATCAACCATCTTGTAATCAATAATTTTGAGTACTGGCTTTTACTGGATTTAATGGTTTCCTTTACCACAGCTTGCAGGTATACTGTTAGATACACACAATTTGGATTCCTATTCTTCGTTGTCCACGTCAAGAGATGCTGAGGCAGTTCAGTTGCTGTCGATTGGCTCATCCCCGAATTACAGAAATAATCTTTTTGATCAATGTATGCTTCTTTAGCCTAACGGTTGTACCATTAGTGAAAAAAATGTTCAAGTTTTCATGCATCTGTGATTCAAGGTATTTCATTTTTCCTTTTTGTGTCAGTGATGCAAGATAAAAAAGACGGCTCAGTTTTGGAAGCCATGAGGCACAGCTATGGGAAGCCACCAAATGAGAGTAAGACGTAATTCAGAATTGCATGTACTGAAATTTTAAAAAGACCATTTGCAGGATAAATTTCATGATTTATCATTATCATAATTATTATTCTCAATATTTCATTTGTGCCCTGGCACTCTGCGTTGAAGTCCTTTTTGCTTACTAAGATTGACTACTCTTTTTCCCTTTACCTGATAAATAGTAGGCGGCCAAGAAATTGGAGCAAAATTGGAGCAGAGGGCTCCACAGAGAAAGTCTAATTCTCTCTCTCAACAGAAACCTACACAAAATTTACATACAGACTCTAAGGATACGGCAAATTCAAAAACCAATAGATTTTCAACAAACCCAGGTAATCACTTCTTTATTACTGTCGTAATCACTCTTTGTACCTTAACTTAATCACGCATAACTTGCTACTATCCTTTGTATCAACCTTCTTAAATTATAACTCTGCAGGTAAGCCTAATTCATTACCATCACAAGCCACTGCAACACAGGCACCCCCTGATAATAATCGGGGAAAGAATAAGTTCTTCCTTGCAAAGTGGTTTGGTTTTGGATCGAAATGAAGATTTCTTATTATGAATTCTTCCACTTCATGAGCATCGATGATCAATGAAACAATGAATCTGGGTATCTGAAAAAACAATGCAGTCAACAAACCTTGTTCTCAGATAAGTTTTGGTTATAGAGATTGATTCCGAGGTGTCTAAGTAAGACCATATAGTTAACTTCCAGCACCATTCTGTTATTATTTTTGTATCAAACAATAATTTTGAAAGCCACTATAAATTTCTAGGAAAGTTAAAAATTGATTGTAATAACATATGGTACGCGCTAACACTTGAATTATTATTTTTCTCAAGGCAATTATGGGGAAGTTTTACAGAATTATTATGAATCAATGCGACTAGAAATTGATCCCTACAAGTAACGGAGAATATTTTATTTTTATGAATCTAGACAGAGTCTCGATGATACCCTCATTATTGCATGCACCGACATAGTTTAAGATTAATAATTATTAAAAGAAAATGGGCATTCTTAGTAAGTCACTAGAATTACATGATAAAGATAGCTGAATTGATGACAATGGAAAGGTGATCAAAGTTTGTCTGCTGCATATATAAGTAGGACCAAATCTATATTCGTGGGCTCTTCTCATAAGCAAAGGCTTTTGCGGTTGGTGATTTCATCATCACCACCCATCAGATCCCCGTTACATAGAGGACACAGCACATGCATTAGCATTGTTTTAGCTAGATACGGACATTCACTAGGCAACGAGAAAATATTGTTTACTTTTACGGTATATATAACATATATATATAATCCAGCAATCATACAGATTCTGGTAGATTAGGAAAAAATATATATTTTGAAACAAAAGTAGCTCATTTATCAAGACCAGATCAAGAGAGAAAAGAAAAAAGAGAATTTCTTAAAATAACAGATGTGCGAAAGATGCCTCTAGATGTGAAATTATTGAGCATGTAGGTGTAGTGATACAATCTGGCTTGTCCAATTTTGCCCACTTGTTCTTCGACCCCAGCTGGATCTTCCTTCCGATCCTAATTCTCTCTTCACTTGGCCCCACTTCCTTTCCTCAACCTCCAAGCATCTGTCACTCTCATCAATCCATTCTGGCCTATAACTTGATGACCATTTTGGTTTGCATTCTTTAACATTTTCGTATTTCCATTACTCAACCTTCCAGGCATAGAGAAATAAACAAAAATCTGAAGACATATTTGCATTTAACCCTTCTATGGAACCAGAACTTCCTGTCTGAGAAGACAATGGTGTTGATGTCAAAGATGATAATGGTGGTGATGATGAGGAAGAATATGTCGATAGTGAAGAAAGAGATGTGCTTGATGACATGGTTGGTTTGAATATAAACAAAGCATGCCTTAGACCAGGGCTAAATAGCCAGTCATGGACATCCCAATACACTTCAACTCTTGCTTTGTTAATGTTAATAGACTCATTACCTCTAAACTTCCATTGAAGATGCTTCACATGAATCACCAAATACCCATCAATCCTTATCTCCATTTCTGGTTCAACCCCACCAGAAAAGCTGCCACTGCCACTGCCATTACTTCTTCTCCCATCACATCTGTTCTTGCACTCAATTGAGATCTCATGAAACCTACCCTTTTCATGAAACTTGACTCTTGTGATGAATTTCCTCTTGCCAAATATGTGCTCTTTTCTTGAAACCAGAACAGGATCAATAAGAGCAGGCCTACATCCAGTTTTCCTATAAGCATCTTTCTTTAGATCACCAACTAACAAAGCAACCTCTTCATCACAAACAACTGCAACATAATAGTCAGAGTTAGGCTCAGTTTCGCCGTTGAATTTGGCAGCCTTGAGATTCCAATAGATATCCACAGCTTTACCGTCTAAGAGAAAGCGCTTTGAGCCTTGCTTCCTCCAAAAGTACCAAGGCTTCAGCTCGACTTTGCAGGTGTACTGACCGTCGCCATCTTCACCTTCTTCTACTGATACTGATAGGCCATGGAGCAGTAAGTTCTTGCACCATGTGATTGTGATCAAACGGCTCTGATCAGCAATCTTTGATCGGTAAACTGACATAAAAACACTCTGACCGGACCTGGTTACCGCGGCGGAATCATCAGCAAACTTGTCACTCGATGAAAAACAAGCAGGAATGCCAATAGTATCTTGCATGGTTCTTCAAAAAAAAACATTCAACGATTTCAAATAATGCACCAACTAATTACTGGGAAGAGCCCAAACATAAAGCAAAGGAAAAAATAATAATAATAATAACAAAGAAACCATCAAGATGAGGCAAAAAGAGTTTGAGAATGGGAGAGAGCTGAAATCTGAGCGCGAGAGACAGAGAGAGATCTTTCTTACTTACATACAACTAACAAAGACGATGCATGTATGAATCACATAACATAAGGTGCAAGTGCCAGGGATGCTCTAAGTGGCATCATTTTGTGAATGAAAAATTAAAAAAAAAAAAAAAAAGGTATTTTGAGTGAGAGTGAGTGTACGTAGCACAACATGTGTTTTGAATATTAAACTGCTTAACTGCTCTTACCTGGAACTCAACGAAAATATTATTTCTTATCTAATAAAAATTTATTTTCAACAAGACGACTTTATTGAATCCGAGGTGGTTTTACTTCTGCCATACTTAAATTACTTATTCCCATGACCAGTACCTTCACCAGATTCGGAGTAGGGTTTGTACGTAAAATATGCAACGCATTTGGAGAACACGGAGCGGGGCTAATTGACAGCATGACAAAAAGTTTGCGTTTCAATGTGGGTCTGTCTCTGTCTACTTAAAGATTTTCTTTTTTCAATTCTTACAATCTGATGAGAAAAAAAATCATACTAAAAATAGTTTGTATGTGGTTGTTTTTAACCTTTTTAACTTTTTTTTTCTTGTTTCTTTTTTTGGGCCCCCAAAAGAAGTGTAAGAAAGGAATCCAGGGAGTAGCAGTTGAAAAAAATAAAAAATAAAGTCTTTGAGGAATATACGGTTACAGCTGTAGATCTGGTCTAAATCTCTCAGTGGTCTACTCTGCATTTGTATTTCAACGGCAAAGGTGTCTGCAATTGCACGGTCTTGATTAGCCAGCAACAGAACATTTCTTGCAGCAGAGGAGATTAAAAGAAACATAATAGATCATATAACTCAAATACGGCTTGTTTTTGTATTAAAGTAACAGTGGGAAATCACCGATGGGCTTTTGAGAGCACGAGTTCGAGTCCACTCACATCCCTCGAACATTAGAAAAACTCTAAAAAAATCAATATACACGCCTCTAATTATAGTAGTCCTATATAACAGTGTATTAAAAAATAATAATAATAATAATAATAATAATGAGAAATCAAAGTGAAGGTGGAAACGTTAACCTCCAAAGTTGTGGAGGACAGCTAATTGATGTGGCATTTTACAAGATGACCTCCAACGACATTTTCGAAAAGTTGATAATGGTCTCAGACATGAAACCGTCATCATTCGGCCTTGGTCTAATCACTAAAAGCATGAGTTTCCCCACCCACCCACCCACCCACTCTCAATTCGTTCAAAGCGGAGGGTGGCTGTACTTAAAACATTTTCTGAGTGTATTTAGTAATACCGTTCCGATGGGTTGAAATTGACAATATGTATGGATGGTTGGTTATCGGGCCGGGCCGCGAAAGCCGAATCAGGGCATTTTGGTCCTTGCACGTTCGATCATAAACCCCCCAAATTGTCGTTCGAGGGTTTCTGATTTGTACCAGAAAATCTCCCAATCTTTTTTACTCGCTCAAAAGCGAAGCTAATCCCGTACCTGTAAGTAAGCAATTTCGATTCTTGTTTCATTTGTAAATTTCTTTTTTCCCTTTCTAATTTGTACAGGAACTGAAAGGAATGTACCTGTTTGTTTGCTTGTAAAATGCAGCTTCAATTTTATTAAAAATGCAGTCCTTTCGTGGGAGCATCCGATTAATTCAAAGGCATGCCCTTACCAGCTCAAACACTTGTTCAATCCCAAACGGAGTCGTTTCAACCAAATCTGTCGGTCATTCGTTCCATTCTTTCAACAATTTTCTATCCCGCTCGCTCCACTTGTTAGCTACTCGCTCGCAGGTCGCAATTCTTTGGTTATTATGTCTTTCGTTTCATTTTAGTTTTCTTTTTTTTTTTTTTGTGGGGGTGGGGGGCGGCGCTTATTATCACTTGATTTAATTCTTGTTCAATGAAAAGTTTATACTGAGGAAGGATGCTGCGTTTCTTCCAAAAATATCGAAAATTCCTATAAACTGTCTTGGATAACTTTTTTTTTTTTTTTAATATCCTGAGTTTGGGTGTCGAGGAAAAGGAAAAAAAAAATTTGTTTGACACTTGTGGAGGTTCTTTGGCAGGTAAAATATGGCTATCAAACCGAGTCTTGGGGTTCTTCGAACTATTACATTAGAACTAGTGGGCCTGGTTTGTTTCCACCAGCAATGATGGAGCCACATTTTGCCAACAGGTGTATTTCAACATCGGAAAGTTCAGTTGAATCAGCTTCATATCCTCCTGCTGCTGCTTCCTCTGATTTGGCTCCCCGCATCAAATTTAAGAGGCTTGATAAAACTGCCAGGCATATAATGCAGGCATGTAGGCATTTGGTGCTAATATTGTTACAAATTAACATGAATTATGCTCCTCAATACAATATCCTTTGATGTTATATTGTTATACTTTGCAGATTCTAGATAAGGAAGCAGTGGAGAATGTGAAGTCACAGAGGGAGATCCCCGATATAAAGCCTGGTTATATCGTGCAACTAAAAGTGGTATGATATGTATTGCTAGCTTAATTGCTTCTTATTGGTTGTCGGGAGTGAGTGTGGTTGTTTATTGATGGAATTGCAGTTAATTTGTTCCGTTATGATTCTTGGTGTGAACAGGTAATTCCAGAGAACAAGAGACGTGTTTCAACTTTAAAGGGTATTGTTATAGCAAGGCGTAATGCTGGTATAAGTACTACATTTAGATTGAGGAGGCTGGTAGCAGGGGTTGGAGTCGAATCTCTTTTCCCTTTGTAAGTAAAGCTGGATTTTTGTTTGTAGCACACACGATATATGGCCTCTCATGTCTTGTTGGTCTTGCTGCTCTGAACTGCAAAAGAAGTGTCTTCTCCCACTCTTCTCTTTCATAAGTGGCTTGTAGACAAATCGCTCCTAGACAATGCATTACTTCGAGTATGATTTTATGAATTTAAAAGAACCTCACCTGCTAAGAATTAAGCATGTATTTTTATGCATGTAATTGATCAGGAACTGTTTGATGCATTGAATTTTTCTTAATTAATGAGTAAAATATTTCAGCAAAAGTTTTAGCATCTCAAACTCTTGCAAGAGGAATGTCTGTTACCCCACTCTTATTAAGTAGAAACTGTTTTCTTTATCTTCTTGATTGATGACAAATTTAATGCATTATTCTTGTAATTACTGAATCTGTAAGGAACTATGATCTAAAGTTGCTATGAATGTAGATTTGATTTATTTCACATGCAAATAAACAGTGCTTTTCTGGCTGTTCCCATCTGAATTCCCTTGAAGTGTAATACAATGCATGTTACCTCTACTGTTATTCAATTTCCAGTCATTCACTTTGATGAACCTCCGATTCCACCCATCATATTTTACTTATTTGACATGGGAGATCTGTGTTATGTGAAATTGATCAAGATAAGTCCATATTGACCTAAATGGATGGTTTGACTTCCTATTAGTTATGATGCTATGACCGCACAGTACTGAACCAAATATAATGAGCCCACATGTTTCATCAGGTTAGGAATCCAAACTAGATGCAACAAGAGATCATGTTATCCGCATCTTTTGAGACAGTTGAAATTTATTCTTTAAAGCATATCAACCATATATCCATCCCATGATCCCATAGTATTTAGCACTATCTTGTATTGTTTTGCGATGAAACTAGGATTTTTAATAACATGAATGTTGAAAATAGAAGAACTAATATGTGGATGGTATAAAATTTCTCTGGTTAAATGTAAAATATCAGTAGTCTTACCCCTTTTCCACCCTTGCTAGACTGTAGTCATTTGCCAAGTTCATGTCATCTTTATGCTCTTTTAAGCAAAATACAATTTCCAGGATAGCCATGTGATGTCATATGGATGATGTTCTCAATAATATCGCCTTCAGCTCCATCACAACTGAGTATTAATTGCCTAATACACTTGCCATTGGATTTATGCAGTTACATTTCTCTTATGTTTGTTCATGTGTATGGTTGGTTTCAGTTATTAGTGAAAGTATGGAGTTACGTACACTTCTTGTTATTTCAATAGAAGATGTTTTCTATCTGGATAACGACCAAATAAGTTAGTGGTGGATGACAGGTACTCACCTAATATACTAGAAATAAAGGTGCTGGACAAGAAGAAAGTGAGGAGGGCCAAGCTTTACTATCTGAGGGATAAGCTGAATCCACTTAGAAATAAATAAGAAGCTTTATTGGTGGGAGGATTCTGTGAGTTCCTTGTGATGGATAGTTGGGTTGTATTGCATTGGTGACAAATTTCACAAACTATTTGTGTTTTCATTTTACCCTTTCTTTTTCCAATTAAGGTTTAGTTTAGCATCTCTGTTAATTGCTGTGCTGGCATGGTTGGGAGGGGCAAGGAGTTCCAAACTTGAATGGAATCCCCAGAAAGCCGCTAGAAGTGGTAAAATTTTGGCTTCATTAATGTTACCCATAAAAGGTCTTGTTTTGTAATTATAGATCATGCATTTGAACATGGGCATTGCGCCAGAGACAGCTCATTTCTTCCATCAATACGCGTAATGCTGCATGTACTCGGTTAATAATATGGAGATGAAGGTGTTGTTTCTGTTTCTTTAAAGTAGAGCTCCACAATTTTGCAGGTGGCTTTCATGATGTAACAAATTATGATATGATTGTAAAATTTTCTTTATGGGCTGGCTGTTGTTTAAGAGAATATAATGAATTTGTTGGCTTGTCCCGATGGCTTGCTTGGAATAGCAGCTTGATAAAAGAGGAAACACAATTTCCGTATCTCAAAGACGCATCTCAGCTGCTCTATCTCTAGTAATGAGACAAAATCAATATTAATAATCAAAGTCAACTAAATTATATATTAATAATGTGCATCTCTCTTGTCATTGGTTGATTAGCTGGAAACCTGGAAGCTCCCATTCTCATTGTTGCAAATCAGAGTTGCATCCATTCGACCACCAGTAGCTCCCTTTGCAAAACAGCTTATCTGCCACCTTCCCTCCTATGTCCGTCTCTTCAGAAAGGCGATTCCCAGTAAGTTCTAGTCCCCCATTCTTAATTTTTTATTAAACTTCTAGTACCATTGACGAGACGAGATGAGCAATGAGCTTGAAATTTGACTTTTTGTTGTATTTGTTGGATAACGGTCATCAACAGCGAGATGACTTTTAGTTTTTTTTTTTTTTTTTTTAAATCTCTCAGTGAAAAAGGATGGTCAAAATTAAATTTTAAAATTTTCTCACTTAGTCTCTCTTAATATTTCAAATTAAATAAAAAAATCAGTGTAATTGTAAATAAAGTGGAAAAAAATCCAATTGATATTTTGTTTCATGAGAAGTTGTCGTTTTGCTTCTTTCTTTTGTTGCCCGAGTACACGCCTCTCTGGTACAAGTTTGAGACGCTAAAAATACTTTGTACGCTAAATCAGCACTTTACTTGAAATAACAAGTAACTGTAGCGTTAAAAATAAAAATATTATATTGTTTGGATACTGGACCCTTTGGGCTTTTTGAATCTCCTTACCTGATTCAGTTTATTGGAGGTTGCTAATGTTACAGATTCTGTAACATACGCACCCAATGCATGCACCACACCTGTCCTGCATATGGAGAAAAAGCATGCAATTGTTTTTTGTTTGGTAGCTAGCTAACCAATCAGGAGCTGGCTAAGTTGGATCTGTATGTTACAGAATCTGTAACTTAGCCAGCTCCCAGTTTTATTTTAAAGTTGACAGACAGGTTACTCAATCCTAAAAAACCTAATCTTTTAAAACGTGTATATAAGAAGAACAGGTGGCACGTCACCACAATCAGAGCAGAGATTAGACCTGTTTCAATATTAGAAACTCGGAAGTCGGAATACTAAAACATACCTTTCCAAAAAAAAAATCATTCTTGTAATAAAACAAATATTAATTTAAAACAGCTCATATAAATTTAAAAAAATTAAAATTTAAAAATATATGGTAGAAAATAAAAATAATAATAACTCGATCACTCCCACGTTCCCACATGAACACAAATCTGAACTTTTTGCACGCTGACGCAGATTTGTTTTGTGTTTTTTTTTTTTCAAAAAAGCTAATCAATCAGTCAAGAGTCGGTTTTGCTGATTTTGGCAGCCATCAAAACGCTTCACTTTGACGAAACATAAACGTACACAAACCCCTCACGCATCCCCCACGCGCTGCTGTATTTATTCTTCTCGTCTCTCTCTTCATTTTGTTTCTACTTCGGACGTTCATAATCATACAAAAAAGTTTTAGTTTTTTTTTTTTTTTTTGGGTGTTCGGCGAGTGTGAAAAGACGAGAAATGCCGCAGGATACGACGTCGGAACAAGACCCGGACGACTCTGATGCTGAGTTCGTTGAAATTGATCCCAGTGCTCGTTACGGTCGAGTCAGTTTTTTTTTTTTTTTTTTTAATTTTTATGAAATTTATCATTTTCGTGAGGAAGATCATAGGTATTTTTTAGTTTACAATTTGGGTTTATTTTATCGGCACTGTGCCTAATGGGGTTTTTTTTTTTGGGCAGTATAAAGAGGTCTTAGGAAGAGGGGCTTTCAAAAAAGTGTATCCTTCTTCAATGACTTTATTTTTATTTATTTGTTTTTTAAATATCGAGTTTATTATGGTGAATGGAACAAGTAGTTCAGTATGAAAAATGATTCATGCTTGGAATTGGTATTTGTGCGTCCTTGATCAAGCTGTGGGAATTCAGATACAGAGCATTTGATGAGTTGGAAGGAATTGAAGTAGCGTGGAATCAGATTAAGGTGGCTGATCTATTGCGTAATTCTGAGGATTTGGAGCGTCTCTATTCAGAAGTTCATTTGCTTAAAACTTTGAAACACAAGAACATTATCAAATTTTACAATTCATGGGTCGATACCGAAAACGAACATATCAACTTCATTACTGAGATTTTCACTTCTGGGACACTGAGACAGTAAGTTTTGGTAATTTGCTATAGTACTTTATACTTGAATTCTCTTAGATTTTTATATTTTAACAACGTTTAGGTATCGAAAGAAACATAAGCATGTTGACCTAAGGGCATTGAAGAAGTGGTCTAGGCAGATTTTAGAAGGCCTTTCTTATCTTCACAGTCATGATCCTCCTGTTATTCATCGAGATCTCAAGTGTGACAATATTTTTGTTAATGGGAATCAAGGTGAGGTGAAAATTGGTGATTTGGGTTTGGCTGCTATTCTTGCCCAGGCACGTTCAGCTCATAGTGTCATCGGTAAGGACTTTCCCTTTTCACTGTTTTTGTAGCATTTTCTGAATGTGATCTCTAATGAGGCTCAGTTGGATGTAACCTGAATAGGCACACCAGAATTTATGGCACCAGAGCTATATGAGGAGGAATACAATGAGCTCGTGGACATCTATGCCTTTGGCATGTGCTTGCTCGAGTTGGTGACTGTTGAGTACCCATATGTTGAATGTACTAATGCTGCTCAAATTTACAAGAAAGTGACATCTGTAAGTCACTTGAGATCTCTGGCTTTTTTATAATTGTTGTGTATTTGTTACTGGTTCAGATCATTCGTTACTCATGCTTTATGGAAGATGTAACTTAAATACCTGTGTGTTAGAACTACGCAAGTGTTACAATCACTAACTTCAAATGAAGCCTATATGGTTCGTCTAGACGCTCACTGTTTCTGATTAGCTATCATTTGATGATTCTTATGTTGATTTAAAATTTCTAGCTGTAAGTCATGAGTTAAGGAATTGATTATATATATATTGATAAATATGTCTTTCTTACTTTTTGATAATTGACAGGCTTTCTTGTCTCTGAATATCTATGTTAACTCGAACTATGTACTCCATAATGCGACAGTATTCTGTACAGGATGTAATGGCATGGATTGTCCATTCTGTTGAGATTTTATTTGTACCTGTTTGCTGATTGGTTAATATCCCGAGTTTTCAATTAGATGAATCTTTGTGAGCTAATTGGTAAAGAAATCAGTTGCCAGTTCTCTCTCGCTCTCTATTGGTATTAGCATTATACAATACCAACAAATAATGTTTGAATCCATTGCACGATGATTTAGAAATTATAATTGGATTCGGGTTTCTCATCAGTTTAAGAGACCATATGGTTGTGTAGCCATGGCAAAGATTCTCCATTGACCCGTTGTTACATTAATAATCCTTTTCCCTCTTGACATGACTATTTGTAATCAATTATGAAACATTAACTGTAAGTATCTGTATATCACGTACTCTTATTGTTAATTCCTATTTCTATATCACCAATCTTTCTTTCACCAAACAGTTAGCCTTGTGATCATCATTGTGGTTCATTTTCCTTTGTAGGGAATCAAACCAGCATCATTGGCAAAAGTGGCAGATAATGGAGTTAGAGCATTTATAGAAAAATGCATTGCAGAAGTCTCTGAACGGTTGCCTGCTAAGGAACTTTTGGGGGACCCCTTTCTCCAATCAGAGGATGATGAGAGTGTAGGCCGTTCTTTACGAGTAAAAACTCATTACTCAGGTGAATTTGGTATTCAAGGGTTTCCACAGTGGTTGAAGACATTTTTCCTTTTATCTTTACATTTTTCATTGCTGTTGCAGCTGAAACTTCTCATCAGGTAAATCTCGATAAAATTGCATATGGTTCTTCTGCCGAGACAGGCAGAGACTTTACAGTGCAAGGTCAGAGGAGGGATATTAACACCATTGTTCTGAAACTACGAATAGCAGATTCAACAGGTTCCTTCTTGCTCTCTATCTCTCCCCTTCCTCACATGTGTGACTGTTAGTATTCGTTTGATTCCATATCCAGAAAATTAATTTTCAAGTACAAATTTTTCCATGGTTCAGGTCATTTTCGCAATATCCACTTTCCTTTCGATCCTGAGGCAGACACAGCATTTGCTGTTGCTAGTGAAATGGTTGAAGAGTTGAACCTAACAGATCAAGACGTTTCAACAATTGCTGCAATGATTGAGTCAGAAATTCAGTCCTATATTCCAGACTGGGAACCTAAGGAAATTGCTGGAGATAGGATGTATGAGACAATGGCAAATTTAGGCATCTGTTCTCCTAAAACCAATGATGAAGCTTCCGTAATGATGAGTGAGCCTAACCGTTCGCCCAGTGGTCTTCAAATGGAAACATTGCCATCAGGTCATAAGTATTGGTCTGACTCCCCGAAGGAAACTAATAGAAACTCTCAAGGCAAGTCTGCTACTTCAAACCAGTACAGCTTGAGTGAACACAATGAACGAACTCCTGATAGTTACAGAGATGATGACAGTCCAAACAGTGCTGCATCTCTTGAACAGTTGGAGGATGAGCACATATCTGACTGTGTTGGTAATATTGGCTTAAAAGAAGGCAGTGGAATCACCAATTTGCAACTTGACAGCACAACCCATCAGTTGGAAGATAAATGTGAAATATTGTTAAATACTGAATCAGAAGGTTTCAAGCATGTTGTGGAGAAATTTGAATATCTGTTGGTAAAGCAGCAAAAGGAGGTAGATGAGTTAAAGAGGAAGCACGAGTTAGCTATATCAGACTTTCTAAAGGAGCTCTCTCCAGAAATCCGTCGAAAGATTTTAGGTATGTTTAAGCTGAAGATTCCTGCATTTGGGACGCACTGCTAAGTTGCACGTGTTTTCAGAGCTAATTTGTAACTGGGAATGAAACATAATCTTATACATCTTATACAACGGCAGAAGATATTTCATAAGCAGCTCAAATACTTTTTATACCATTGGTCATATTGGGAAGCATGATTTGAGCAGCGTAACATTGTGCAGGGCAACAAGTCTTAAATGAGACTTGAGAGAGAGCACAGCAACGTAAGCCAAGATAAACATAATTGCTGAAGGAACCGAGTGTCTCTTTTGAGAGTTACTCCCGGCGGTCCCATGCACTGAGGAAGCACTGCTAGTTTTATTTTCCACAAATAGAAGATGCTCTGCACTGCGATGTTACTTTGATAATTTTTGGTGTATTATAGACACGAGTCACGTGGTTGTTGTTTGTCTACATTTTGGTCTGATATTGTCATACTTGTACATATGGTTTACACTTACACTCAAAAGTCTTTGTGTTTCAATGCTGTTGAAATGAATGAGAATGTGTTTCAATCTTTCTGGTGAATTGACTTGTTTTTGTGTTGTTTGCTTCATCTCTCTTACTTATTTTTGCATTGCTTGAATTAAAGAGATCTTTCTCTGCTTGAGCTTGAGATGTTGAGAAGCCTTTGTAATGTTCTTTTATTTATTATACTCCTGGAATTTATAAAGACCGTCCATGTTATCTCCACATAGTACATACATACTACGAACTACAAAGCTATCTATTTTCAGTAGCATTTGAATCATTGAAAGTTTTGGGTTTGGCTACCTTACAAGTGCATTCATGCCGAAAGGACTAAGTGGAGGTGGGCAGTTATTTCATTTTATATGGGTTGTGGCTGTCAAGACCCGAAGGTTTTATGGTGGATTTGAAGACCAACCTTCGTGTACTCAAATCAAACACGCGGCACAAGAAGAGGCTTGACTTTGTGGGCCTACCATTACTAAAACCATTTTACCATCACCGTCACTCACTCACCTCGCCCTGGACCATAACTCTCGCCTTCAGGGATGGCAAAAAATTTCCGCGAGTGCGAGGTTTTGAAGTCCTTTATATTGAGTATCGAATGTAATTATATCTTCGTTTTGTAAAATGGATTAGATTAGATATGAGTATAATTTTTATATTTGTTAATTGGGTGGGTTGGATACAAGTATATACTACTAATACCTATACCTGTTCACTAAACTCTTTAGACTATTAACTATGTATTTGATTTTACTATTTTAAAAGTTAAAATTAATAGCTAAATCAAATAAGTATTAAAATAAAAAATTTTAAATCCTAAAACTTAAACATTAGCACTTAGTAGCTTATTAATGTCAAGTGGAGACTTTTGTTTTCGATCCAAATATTTAGTAATACGTTGATTAAAATTGAACTTAACAATCATCAAATTATAATTAATATTCATCTAAACTTGAAAATAATTTTTTAAAAATATTTTAAAATAAAGTGATGCATGTTTATTTAAAGCTAAATAGTGAATGTATCATTTATTTTTAAATATATAAAGATATCAAAAATGTTAAGGGGATACAGGGAATAGGGGATTGGGGGTGGGGGGGGCATAAGTTTTTTTTTTTTTTTGGTTTAATGGATGATGTAGTGGGTAAGGATTAGTGCAGGGATGTCCTCTACTAATTGGGTACGAGTACAGGTATTAACGTCCCATCACAATATATGATTCGTTGCCTTGCCTATAGTCATGAGTCATGATGACACCAAATTTTAACATTAAGAGTTTTAAATTAAAATTAGACAATAATTCTATCATACGAGAGATTGACCCTGTCTTTTGACACCCATTTTTAATTGAAATTATTTAAATTATTTAAATAATTTATTTTCATTATTTTCAATTCAGAGAAAAATGATTGAATCTGAAGCTCAAGCTAAAACAAGACACATAATTTAAGAAAAGGCAAATACAATTTATTTCATTTCTTTTTTCATGCAGAAATTCAATTAAATACTTGAATAAATTATCCTCTTAATAAACACTCTTTAAAATAAGGAGGAAGAGAGTTACTAGTGTAATGACCCAAATAGACCAGACACGTGTCAGTACGTAACTAACGTTGCATAGACTTTCTATGAGACCAAAGGCAAACTTTTCAAAAGATGAGAAATGGAAATACCCATTCCACAAGGCTAGTGATTAGTGAACAAGGCAGGAGTGGATAGAACTCATGTGAGGCCCTCTTTTGTCTTGCCAGCAGTAGGAGATTAGATTTAGTAGATAACATACCAAATCCTTTCTTCCTCTCCTTCATTTTTTCTTCTTTACCCCGAAACCCTCAATCTCCTTCAGTCCTTCTTTCTCTCTCTCTTTGAGACAAAAGCGCAAACGCTTTCTCTGCACTCAACTAAAATACAAAATATGGCAATTTCAGCCTCAGCAGCAGCCACCGTAGCCTCCACTTCTCCAAAACTCACGCACCCTCACGCCTCCGCCTCTCCTTCAAACTCTTTACCCTCCACCACTGCTCTCCGTGCTAAATTAACCCCATCCAATCTCTCCTCCTCCTTTCTCCCCCCATTCGCCACCACCACCACCGCTGTTACCGTCACAACAACTCGCCGCCGCTCCCTCATCGTACGCGCCGCTCGTGGCAAATTCGAACGCAAGAAGCCCCACGTCAACATCGGAACCATCGGCCACGTCGACCACGGCAAGACCACTCTCACCGCCGCCTTAACCATGGCCTTAGCCGCTATGGGCAACAGCGCCCCTAAAAAGTACGACGAAATCGATGCCGCCCCCGAAGAAAGAGCCCGTGGTATCACCATCAACACCGCCACCGTCGAGTACGAGACCGAGAACCGACACTACGCCCATGTGGACTGCCCTGGCCACGCCGATTATGTTAAGAATATGATTACTGGCGCTGCCCAAATGGACGGTGCGATTTTGGTGGTGTCCGGTGCTGATGGGCCAATGCCACAAACTAAAGAACATATTTTGTTGGCTAAGCAAGTGGGTGTCCCTAACATGGTTGTGTTTTTGAATAAACAGGACCAGGTTGATGATGAAGAGCTGTTGCAACTTGTGGAATTGGAGGTTCGTGAGTTACTTTCTTCTTATGAATTTCCTGGTGATGATGTGCCTATTATTTCTGGTTCTGCGCTCTTAGCTTTAGAGGCTTTGATGGCTAATCCTAGTATTAAGAGAGGAGAGAATCAATGGGTTGATAAGATTTATGAGCTTATGGATTCTGTTGATAGTTACATTCCTATCCCACAAAGACAAACTGATTTGCCCTTTTTGTTAGCTGTTGAAGATGTGTTTTCAATTACTGGTCGTGGTACTGTGGCCACTGGCCGTGTTGAGAGAGGTACTATTAAGGTTGGAGAGACTGTTGATCTTGTGGGATTGAAGGAAACTAGGAATTTCACTGTAACTGGGGTTGAAATGTTTCAAAAGACTCTAGACGAGGCAATGGCTGGGGATAATGTCGGGTTGTTACTTAGAGGTGTACAAAAGGCTGATATTCAGAGAGGGATGGTGTTGGCCAAGCCCGGAACAATTACTCCCCATACTAAGTTCCTGGCCATTGTGTATGTGTTGAAGAAGGAAGAAGGTGGTAGGCACTCACCTTTCTTTGCGGGTTACAGGCCTCAATTTTACATGAGGACCACTGATGTGACTGGAAGGGTGTCTTCTATTATGAACGACAAGGACGAGGAGTCCAAGATGGTTATGCCTGGCGACCGTGTCAAGATGGTTGTGGAGCTTATTATGCCAGTGGCTTGTGAGCAAGGGATGAGATTTGCCATCAGAGAAGGAGGAAAGACTGTTGGAGCTGGTGTTATTCAGTCCATCATTGAATGATAGTACTAGGAACTTTCATGGGCAGTGGATTATCTTTTACTTTTTTGAGCGGTGTTAAACTTCATATTCTTAAGTTTTTATGGAATTAGTTTCACCATTCTAGGAACTTCCAGAACCTAATGTCATATAATTTGCAGTTTTGTTCTTATTTTGCATTGAACTCATGTCAAGTCTAGTTGGAAAATGTTCATGTGATAATTCAATATGACTCACTTTTCCTCAGTTGCTTCAGCTAATGTTGATTTGCCTGTGGTAAATATTTCAACATAAGAAAGAAAAAGTTCTGGTATTTCTGATGGTGCTTATCAGCAACTTGTTATTGTTTTCTAACTATGTTGAGTATTGATAAAATATTTGCGGTTGGGTGCTCCTTATAGTTCAACCCAACTTATATTCATGGTTGAATTTTATATGCTTCTGATGATAAGAAATATATAAAACAATTATGAGCCCGCAGCTGCAATTAAAACATTTTCTTGCTTATCTTATATTTTTTTATTCTCGAAATCTACCAGTCAGGCCTTGCCTGTGTAAAGGGGCCATTTTTCTCCTCACCTGATCAATGCTTCTTTCCTTCTTTATCCATACTTAAGCTTTGTGCATTGCTCTTGGTAATCTACTTCTATGCTCATTCCACCAAGTTACTAACAATATTCACAATTACCACCACTTCCTCGATAGTGAATGGATAAGCCTCCCTAGGAAGTCAGGAAAATCCTATTTGATCAGGAAAATCCTACTCTGTGTGCTACAGTAATAAACAGTATCTATATTTTTGTATTTCTACTGTCTTGATATGGTTCAAATAGTAGTGCTACCCCAAGCAATACGGGGAACAAACAATTTTTAGCAAATTGAGCTCTCAATTATAACAAATGACATCTTGATATTTGAATTTGGGATGGACATGCTGCTTTCAGTTTCTAATATAATCAAGCTGTCTCATTTCTAAAATCTCCTGAAATTTGGAAGAAGAACACCATCGACACTTTTCGCAGGGATGTGCCATGCAAACTGTAGTAGACGTGAACCGGGTAGATACTTCTATTGGCTATAGAACATGGCATAGGTCAGTAAACCTAACGATAATGGTTGAATAAGAAGGTCGAATTCGATCTTCATTAAACAGAATTTTGGACGTAATATATGGCATCATCGAATTCTCCTCTACTCAGCCACTATAAAATGCACATTTCAAAATGGAGAACTAGACATACACAATTCACATTTCTATTGTTAGCGGGACTTGTACATGTATGATGCCATATGGAGAGTGTAATTGGCTACCTTACCCATCAAAATTACCATCGAATAATCCAACCCAGTAAAATAAAAGAAGGGCTATAACGCCTAGATAATACTGACAGTTGTTTGCTGTAGGAATTTCACCAGGCCTTGTGTCACAAGGATCAGTTCATTCTCAATTGAAATAAGGCACTTGTTGTGTGTAGTGATGTGGGAGCAAAATACACCAATAAATAATAGAAAACCATTAACTTAATATCAAATGTTCTAGAATTGTTATAGCTTATAAAGTGTAATTAGGAAAAATATGAGAAAATAGAATATTTTTAGAAAATGAATATGGAAATGCGTTTGAAAAATATTTCAGAAAATGTTTCTTTGAAATAAAGTTGGAAATGTTTTTGAAAGAATTTTTAAAATGTTTTCTCATAAATATTTTTAGGAGAATGTTGAAAAAAATTTCTCAGATTGTTTTTCGGAAACGTTTTTTGACCAAAAAAAAAAAAGTTTTTTTTTGGGAAAAAAAAATAGATTTTGAAAATGCTCTTCCTTCAAACCCAATCGATCCCTCTGTTCTTTAATGCAAGCCCTTTTTTTATAGCTATGGCTTCGAAAGACATCAGATGCATGCTTTGCATTCAATATCAATGCATGCATTGTTTGCATAATCTGCATACATTTCACAAGTCATGCATTTATTCTAATACGTTTCACAAGTCATTTATCTAATTTGCCAAGAGATAAAGAGCATTCGATGGAATCACTGAAATACACTTGCTTTTGGATAGATGTGTGGTAAAGAGGGTTCGTGGTACCTACTCCCACCCTTTCTCTTCTGCTTTGAGAACCGCATGAATGGAGAGTGGGCAGAAGGAAAGGAGGTCATCATACAGAGTTGCATACTTACTTGAGTAGTGCAGGAGACTGCAAAATGTGTTGAGTAAACTCCCCCAGCGCTGAAAAAGAACAAACGAAACTTCATCCTTTTACAATAAATATCAAATGCATGCATTGTCCATGCATTTAATCCACAAGTAATTCACATTATCAATCATGTTCATTCAATTGTGATGCATGCTCATCTAAATAAGCCTCTTTAACCTGTTATTATCAACTAACTCCTTGACTTTTAAGTGTAAAGCAAATAAATAACCGATATATGTGAATAAAAAGTATATGTATACGATTTAAGATTTACAATTTTAAACTACATTTATTATTATTTATTTAATTTTATAAAATAATTGATTCTCCACTGCCTCGTTTCACAAGGTATATTTTTATGGGCTAAGGTCCCCTTAATGGACTTAGCCAAGAGTTCAATGCAAATTAAGTCACACTTTAATATACCCGTACGTTTCACAAGGTATATTTTTATGAGCTAAGGTCCTTTTAATGGACTTAGCCAAGAGTTTAATGCAAATTGAGTCACACTTTAATGTACCCGTGCCTTTTAAGCTACAGCCTATAGTGATTGCTCCAACATAATGGCTTAGATCTGATATGTAATTTGTAATGATTTGAAGTGAAAATAACAAAAGAAAAGAAAAGAATTTTAAAATGATCATATAGGAAAATGTTCTTTGGACTTGAATAAAATCTCTAGATTTCATTTATTTCCATCAAGAGTGGCTTGATTTGGGAAACAAATTTTCTCAATACTTTATTTTAATAGCTTCGGGGCTTTTTATAAGAGTCAATGGGTAACGCATGATTACAGTACTAACCGCTTATAAACAACAAAATATACAGTCAAAACAATAATGCATGGAATGCGGAAATAATGGGAAATAAGGCAATATTGCACATGTCGTTGGTGGACCACATGTCAAGGACCCATTTAGTTTCAGAGCAAACTGAAGACTAAGTTCTAGACTCCTCTTCCCAGGCATGGTCCAAGAATGTAGGAAGCTTGTTAATTGCTTGGTTTAATGCTTATCCTTCGGAGACAACAGAGTCCGCCGTAAAATACATACCATTTGGCTTGGACCGCGCCTAAAGACCTAACATCGAGTTTTATATGGTAACAATAGTTATTGTAGAATACGCAGATGAGTCTAAATGGGAATCTGAAGACTGGAAATAACAAGGAGATTTAACTATGAGGATGGATCAGAAGAGTTTACTTATACACCATATAAATTATAAAATGAAGGCTTTACAGTCTACAAGCTCCTAGATTTACAGATTCACATTCCCTTACTTCATATAGCCACCGTTTCTAGATACCTTGCTAGAAGAACACCTCATATAGAAACTATTTCACTCCCTTAAATCGTGCATCTGAACTAAAACCCCAGTAGCTGGCTTGTAATACAACATCAGTGGTAAGGGCCAACAGATGAACCGCCACACAGGCCTTTGCATCTTCTGCCAAACCTTGTGATAGATACACAAGACTCAGGAAGACCTAGAAGACAGTTGACATGATCAACTGCTGAACAAATGTTGCTCTCTGCATTTTTTCTTCAATGTTCTCTTCATGCCCATCGTCTAGCAAAGTTCCCCCGGCACTGCACAAAAGGAATGCATTCAGTCAATAGCAAGTTTTGCATCATTTCAAAATATTCTCGTTGACACTTGTATTTGGTTATCAGCAGGACTAGCAGGATACTTCGAGGAATATGAAAAAATTTGATAAGAGCAGTTTCAGGGTACACCTGATTCATTCTAGCATACAACTTTCATGACTGAGCATCAAAAAACCAGAAATAAACCTACCATGGGATATGCTATTATGTAACTGAGATAGATGGACAATAACGTTCTTCAGTTTATTGGTAAAAAGGCAGATTATGGTACAGCTACTATTTACAGCTAAACAGCAATGGAAATGAAAAATCTTTTGAATCAGCAGAGTTTCCGGCGAACTGCCTCAATGGCCACATGACGCTCTACGCGTACATCTCTTCTCAGGGGAAGAAAAGAATGAAGAGTTGAAGTAAATGCAAGAAAATCACACAGCAGACCAGCAAGTAACAGAAAATCACCTCGGTTCCAGAGGAAGAAGCAACTTCCCAAACAGTGGCAACAGAAGCATCAACAAAAAGCTCAGGACAGACGGAAATTAAAAACTCATATAATCTGTTGCCAGTTAACAAGAAAAGAAAAGGGGACAAAAATTGCAATTATTCAAGTTTCTGGAGTGCATGATAAAATTACCCCATAAAACTATGCAGAAGGAGAGTATGGAATTCTTCTTTCTGGTTTCTTATAAATAAATTCCTATTACAAGCAACACATCAATTTTAAAATGCATTGTGCTAAAAACTGAAATTTTGTTTGCTAGCTTCTTAAATAAAAGCTGTGACCACAGTAACTTATATTCTGAGGAAGGAGGATACCTTTTCAAATCCGAAGCTAAAGAGAACTTATTGGTACAATCATCTTTCTGGATACCTTTGGTGTCTGAAAGAGTTCCACTGCAGAGAAATGGTGATAGCAGCGGATCAGGTAGAGATTCAGGAGCATTTCCCCTAACAATTGTGGGTGAACCAAGAAACGAGCTCAGTTCCTTGCCAAGCATTGCTGAACCACCATTCCTGAGGCCAGATTTCAGACATTTTCTCCTGCGCTGCAAATCATAAAGGTGTTCTTTATTGTATCTCAAAGCACTTAAATATACTCAAAGAGATCATACATATACTAAATTTCAAACCTCTAAGATCCAAAACAGGCAACAGTACCTTTAACGAACTAGCATGTTGTACCATAAAATGTTCAGCAGCATCTTTTCCTAGGTTTGCTGCGCACAGAGGACAAACCTGAGAGAGCGACAATGAAGCAGCCACCAAATTCAATTCAAGGTAAGATATTGGACATAACTAATTACGTGCGGTAATGCGGGAAATCCAATTATCTCCTCACATTGTTCAATGGCATTCATAATGGATTATATGGATACCTATCTCTTTAATGTAATAAGAAAGAATTGGAAAATGAATATCACATGTTCCAGGAGCAGGATCAAGGAATCAAAGAAGCGTCTAGATTAACAATATTAAGCAACTTACTATCATCTAGAAATAAAATCAGAAATAAATGATTGACAATGAATGGCAAAACACATAGATGTAAAATGGATCTATTAGATAAAGAAAAGCACATACTGCATTTTTCATTTCAAAGCAGTGCTCTTCCTGCAAATGGCTACAGATCATGTGAGCTTCAATTTCAAGATAACAGAAGGGGCACGGAAAGCAAGCTTTTACATCATCATCTATTTCTGTTTCATCCACTATTGAATGATTATCTGCGTGACACATAAAATAGTTAGGAAAAATTGTTTCCTAGACAATATTCCACAATTTAAAAGCAATATGTAAGGAAAAATCAGCTTAAATCCATGGTCGCAAACAAAACCATCGTACCGAGAAGGAAAATGAAAAAAAGAAATAATACGTCCACTTCGAAAGAATACAGGAAATATACATAGATCAATCACATTTGAAATATGGTAATATGGTCTCCTTTATACACTTTAAGTGTTGTACGATTGTCTAGCCCAATCAATGGTAAAAACACCTTGAATCTAGGGAATTCAAATACACGGCTGACTCCTTCTAAAGCAATTCTACAAATGCAGATGCCATACTGGAATGTAGCCATCGGTGCTTTGCAACAAACTAGAAAGCAGAACACTCTGTCACAGTCGAAAGATTCAGGATCATATCCAGAAACAAACTCCCACACTGAACACTATTTTGACAGTTCCAAATGAAAAACCTCTGATTGCAGCAGCTAGAACCTAAAGAAAACTTTATCAGCATTGCAAACCTCTGATTGCAACGGCTAGAACCTTAAAAAAAAACTTCATCAGTATTGCAAAATACATCATAAAATGATGAGAAATTTTGGTCTCCACCAACCATAATCATCCTCAAAATTTTCATGCACCCATCCTCCTTCCTTAAAACTCTACCAGCGACATATATGCATAATTGATTTTCGTACCACATTTTTTTATTCATTTTTCAATCAAAACATCAGATTCTCACCTTCATACTCGTTGTCTCCATAACTCAATTCATCATCTTCACCTTCAGCAATGCAATTCTCCTTACAATCATGTTGATCACTAACTCTGGATAGACCCAATGAATCACACAAGTTTTCCTTCAACAACTGCAATCTAATTGCCTGTAACTTATCGAAAGAATTATCAATCTCATCCAACAATCTGTCGCGACGTTTAATCCTATCATCATCAGTGTCATTCAACATACTGACCGGCATCTTCTATCACTTTTAGGGAGTGATTAGGCTCAAACAAATCAAGATTCTCCTTAGCTGCTATCAAATTTCTGAACCCCATTTTTAGATTAACAAAGCCTATAATAAATGAAAATGATCTACAAGATTCTCTAATATTAACCAACTATAGAGTTGCATCCAAAAGGAATATCTTATCTCCAATTCAACACAAAAATTAAATCTTGCATCAAGAAAGGGAAACAATACACACACACACACAAACAAACATACATGGAAGTAAAAATGAAAATATTTGATTATATATACTTTCTTCTAAAAACACATGAATTTGAGCCAACCTAATACTAACTCTTTTTTGAAAACTTGAACGTATCATCAAAACAAGAATAATAACTTATGACCCAGTAGCCACATACTTCCAAATAAGAAGCCAAACAATAAAACTTGTTTATATATATATTCTAAGGCATTTTCCAAACACATAAGCAAATGTAAACAAAACCTGAGCCCAAAAGGGTAAAAAGAGAAGAAAACAAGTACCGGTGTTGAGTCGTGAAGCTCGAACAGCAGAGAAGTGCTTAGCAGAGTGGACTCTCGAAGCCCAGAAGTCAATGTCCATGATGGTATCAGCTTACTGGGTGCACACGTCAGCTTTAACCGGCGATAAACGTCAGGTTCCGGTAACAGAGTCAAGGACTGATGCTGCTATGCACTGAGAGATGACGATTAGATTGTGGCGTGTTGTTGAGAAGCTTAGTCATATAATCTGTGAAGAAGCTTTTCTGGCACACAAAAGCTACTTTAGGGATGGTTGACACGTGGTAAACTAATTAAATGTACATCCCCACACTACATACTGTTATTACGTGTGTGGGTGTAAATTACATGAATAAATTAATTGTTTTATTTTTCCTCAAGGAGAATTATATGACTTGTGTCATCTATTACTTTATTTTCATTACCTTTTACACAACATATGACCTAGGGTATTAATTTTTAAGAATGAAAAATTTTAAAATAGATAAGAAGTAATACAATTATATATAAAGTAATACAATTATATATATATAAAATTAAATTTAATGAACTATTATTTATATAGTAATTTATTAAAATAAATATACATATATTATAATATCATTTATTTATTATATGACTAACATAATATTTGTAATGTATTTTTGAATTTCTCGTAAAGAATAATAGCACAGTAACACTTTAATTCTATTTTTTATTTTATTTTTTTTCTAATTATGATTTACATATAATAATCTAATGTTCCCCTTTTTGGTTTACAATATGGTGGGTCATGTAAATAAAATGAGTCATATAATGCAACCTTGTTAAAGAATGGGCTATAATAAAGTTAAGAATAAATCAAGGATAAAAAAATACAGACTCTAATAGAGTATATTTTTTCTAATAATATATTAAAATCTTTTTTTAGCCCTTTAATTTTTTTCATAACTTTAATATGGTCAACATTTCCGAGATCTATGACTATATTAAAACTAGGGATAAGTTAAAAGATAAAAATGCACAAACTTTAATAAAAATATATTTTATTCTTTAGTATATAAAAATTTATATTCTTTTAACTTTTAGTTTATTTTCGACCATATTTATGGTCAAGGATCTCCGATTAAAAACTCATTATACATATAAATAGTACGGATTTGGTCAAAGATTCTAAATTTTATTAAAGTTTAAAAAGAATTATTAAGCCTGGTAGTCTAATCATATAATATAATTATACTACTAAACTATATAACTTAATGATTCATTACATTTGTATAATTCAGATAAACCAAATTTATATAACGTTGCACGTTAACAAAATTATCACGGGTGACTCAAGTAATTATCACTAGCGTAGTGTCAAATCCAATTTGGGTTAAAGTCTTTTATTATGGCCTAAAAAGTCTAGTAGGGTTTGATTAGGTGATTGAAATCTAGTAATGGTGGCAAGAATAAGGTTAAATGAATTCAACTAGAATTACAAAACCTAGATAAAGACAACCTAAGTGAGTCATCATGTTGTACGAAAAAGTTGCTTTCCTGTTAAGAATGGAATATATTAACAACTTCTAGGGGCGGTGCATTACACCTAGACAAAAGGGGGCTTTTTTTTTTTTTTTTTGAAAAGATTGCAGGACTCAAAAACCACAGAAGCAAATTTTTAACTCCCCTACTTCAGCTGTAGACTAAGATTATGACGAATGATAACAGACTAAAGAGAAAAGCTGAAAAAACTGAGAAACCCAACTGATGTGGGTTACTTGGAAGAGCCACTGATGACCCACTTTTCAGCTCTCATTTTGTTTTTCAGAGAAAAACAAAAGAGAGGACCAGACAAAAGGGCTTAACAACAAAAGAGCAAAAGATTAGTGACGAAATTCGTTATTCGTGGGCACGGAAATATTTTGACCATCATGACTCAATTTCAGAAAGAAGGCCAATTAAACCCAAGAAATTGGTCTTCTTTTTCCTTAAAAGAGAATTGTTTGCAATCCTGACTCTTACCTAACTCGCCCCATTAAAGAACGTGCCACTAATTTCTTTGATTAATCACATGGCGGTTTCCCTCTTGGGCTTCAGATGGGCCACTGCTTCCACAACTCTGGTGGGCTGGACGCACCTTATGAACGTTTAGAGGCCCAAATCATAAGGAACAAAACATAAGATGAGGAATTTCATCTCTTTTTTTTTCCTAAATAATTATAATTATAATAATTTATGGTAAATAAAAAAAGTGACAGGCTGACCAAACTGCTATGCGTCAGTCATATGATTTTATTGAACGGACATTTGTGCTCCGCACAGACAGAGGTGATCTCTCTAACTCAAAAGAGAGCTGTGGCAGCTTTAGTCAAATTGTTATGATTAAAGTTATTAAAAAGGGTGGAAGAGAGTGATGATTACAATCAGCAAGTGCTTTTGATTATGTTCGTCTAGCATGGGAATGGAGATCTCGTAGCTGGGGCTGCCCAAAAGAGTCAACCCCTTAACTTTTTATCTTGATTAAAGAAAAGGTAAAAGAATATATGTATGCATAATTAGTAGCACTCATCATCATCAATATCATATAAGTCAACAAATTATCAATTTTGAGTTATATTCATTCTTTAAAAAAATTATTGTAAAATACAATAGAGTTATCCCCAATATTTGTTGAGAAATTTACTCTCACAAATATACGGAAAGATGTTCACTCTTTTGAAATTTGAGAAAATTAAATTCGTGTAAAGATTTAAATTTATACCGTTAATGTATGTTGAAGGATGTGGGTTACTATTAGGCAATGATAGTAAGTGGCGAGTTATTTTTAATTTAAGTTTTGACTTTGAAGATAAATATATATGAAAGTGGATCGCGGTTAAAAGTAATGACAAACAAATTTCTCTTAATATTTTTTCTTTCATTTTCTCTCTTAGAAAAATAAGTAGTCAAAATTGAATTTTATTTTTTGGTACTGACAATCAAGCTGAACTTTTTCACTAAATTTAAAAGAGTAGGAGAGACTAAAAAGTTAAAAAAAAAAATACTGGAGAAAATTCTAATCCAAAAGGATAGATAATGTCAAGAACCAAAGCCGCAGATGCAAAGAGAATATTCTAGTATTTGTGGCGTACGTAATAGTTTTAGAGAAAAATGGAAGGGCTTAATTGTTTTGTCATTTCATATATAATATCATCGTCATGATCAGCAAGCTAACAGTACGCCCTTTTCACCAAAAATGGAGCGACAGTGGTTCCGTGGCATAAAAGCAAAGCCTGGACATGCCCTTAATTTGTTAGCAGACTGATCACCGTAATTAGGGATGCAAATTGGTTCGTCCAAGTTGAATATCTATATATCCAATCCAATTGAACTGAATAAGAGATATAGATTTATTTACCTGATTTTTAGGTTAAAAAATTAAAAACCCAAAAAGGATCTTCAACAAAAACGTTTATTCTCAAATCTACCCTGACAACAAAATTATGGAAAAATATTTTAATTTTGGAAATTTAGAAAAACATTCACCTGTAACACCACCGTCCAGTCGCCGGCAACATTGTTCCCATGGTGGCCTTGTCCCCAGTGACTGTGAAAATGGTCTTATGCTGATAAATTTATTAGTACCATCGGAATCATCATCTCGTGATCTATGCAACGTTATTGATCTTTCAGCAAAAACGAAACATTTGTGGCACTAATGCGATCCAAAGGGTGGTGGAAACTTCACACTGGCGTCAAAGATGATATTGTGACGTGTATTGCCATGACTATCAAACTCGTCGGACGCCGCCGACATTGACTCAATTCGCATTGCACTTCACCGTTCCTCTAATTGACAGTCACCTCAAGTTACGTACTACCACCACCATTTAGCTTTCTATTGACAAAATTCAGTATCATTGGGTCGATCGTGAATTTTCGAATCCAATGGTATTGGATTCATCATTATTTGGCTACTTTTTCCATCGTTGGCAGTATCACCGCGGGCAATGGAAAAATACCACCAGCGATATTTATTTATTATTATGTTTTTATTAAAAAATAATTTTAATTACTTTTTAAAATTAATGATTTTAGGAAATATAAATAAAAATGAATAAGAATTTATTAATATATACATTATTAATTATATTGTACTATATTAATTTGTTATATTATTTTTTGAATTTAGAAATACAAATTTAATGTCCACGGACATCTATGGATATCCATATTCATGTGGATAAAGAATTAAGATTCGCTCATGATCTGATCTCCTCATGAGTAAAAATACACATAAGTAATTGCTAGTTAATAAATAAAGAAAATGAAGAAGTCAAATTTTATCCATACGCTATCACTTAAATACACATAGTACAAGATCATTAAAAGCTCATGAGAGCTCAGATTAGGAGAGGATATTTATCCGTGGATAAAACCTTATCCATATTCAGCATCAAAAACTAGAAATGAAATATAGAGTATCAATCATGAATAATTATAATATAGATGGATAATATCCATATCTAATTGTATATTTGCTACAAATCGTAATATCCTTATTCCTTAACTTTAGATTCATCTTCTGATCATCTAACACGCGTGTAAATTTTCCGGGAACCTTTTTCTCCCTCCTCTTTTACCATGTCGTGAAACTCGTATTTAATTGATATACTCGAGTATAACGCTAAATGAGAATTTGGGAGCCTCTAAGTTACAATAATTGTAACATACATCCCTCATGTGAACCACACAAAATTGTAGGACCCACAATTTGTGTGGTTCACATGAAGAATGTATGTTACAATTATTGTAACATAGCATTTGCCTGAGAATTTTATTGCATACCATCAAGAAGCAGTAGTAAGCATTAACTACAAAAATCATATATATATATATATATATATATATCTGCAATCAAAATACTGATAATACACCAACATCGATCTTCCACACTATAACATCTGGCATATTCTCAGTTATTTGTACCACAATACGCACTCATGCAATCTAATAGAGGTACGTAAAACCCTAAATCTTAAATTAAAAAGAAAAAGATGAAGAAGTTGAGTAATTAAGAAAAACACACGGCAACATGTACACGTGCGATATACGTGACATGTTGCATATGTATTAGAAATCTGTAAATAAAACACTTGAAAGATAAATCAATCTGAATGAATAAATACTAGTAACGACTAATGATCGGACCAGAAGGCTTGATTCCCCCTTGCATGCGCCTTGTTGAAAAGACACACAAAATCATCTAGCACTAGCCGCTAGTTTTGATCATCAAACAGTATCTAGACAGGCCATCCATCTCATGAAACTCACGAGACTGAAACCTAGAATGACTTTTTGGAGTGTAAAACTGAACATGCAAATCGGTCTCGGTGTCGGTGTCGATGCCATGGAGTTGAGAAAAGCTATAGTGTATATGAGGCAATTTATGTGTGGCGGTAGGGTGGTGCAAAGAAATGGGAAAGGTTTTACTAAGAGGCAGAGGCAGCAGTGCCTGTGATATTTTGCTGTGCGCGCATATCTTATATATTAATATTCCTGCTTCCGCATGCACTTTTCTCTTTTAATGTGCAGTAGTGCCGGCACGTTTCCACAGGGGAAAAAATTTTTCCCCTGTGGACAATTTAATTAGTGGACTGGAGAGATTTTTTTGTTTGTTTGGTTTGGTTTGGTTTTAGCCAGGATGTGGTACTTTTGAAGGCAAAGCATGGTGTGCCTACTGCCTGCCCTAAAGCTGGGGGTGGGGGGCTACCTCCTTTTAAAGCCTTGGCTAAAGGGATCTTTATGGATATGCAAGCAAGCGAAAGGATCCTTTTTGTATATGCATTATGCTGTAAATGTTTGAAAATTTTGGCTCTCCATGCACCTTCATCATCGGTCATCACCTCTCAACTTTTGTCTATTTTTTGGTGGGTTGTGTTTTATGTCAAAAAGGATTATAAATTTTTGGATGCTTTTGCAATATGTTGCTTGTCTATGGCTTTGTGGGGCTTCTTCCCTTTTTACTTTATTAGAGATCATCCCATATGTGTCTCGGTGAAATATTAATTATTCACCCACATATACTATATATATATATATATATATATATGAACTAGGGAACAATGATGCTACTACCCACACGGGATAAAAAGTCAATTCTCTGTTCCGTATGATTACAAGTTAATTTGGATGTTTAATTGATATATGTGCTCATCAATCTATAATTACATATATTTTAAACTCTACTACAAAATGCGGCAGCTCGATATTTATGTATTGGTTGATGCTGTAGTGTCACTGTATTAATTGTTGCTACCTAATTCTATATGCTCATGTTTTGGTCAAATAAAAGAAAATGATTCTGGCGAGCCTACTCATAATTGCTAGTCAACTACTGCATCAAACAGGTTGAGGGTTTTATGTTCTTATTATTGCCCCCCCCAAACTATCCACGTTATTAGCCTACCCCAATAGCCAGCTTAAAGTTTAAAATTTAAATCTTTAGTTTAGTTTCTTTATTTCATTTAGCTTGAAAGTTGAAATTGATCAAGTGTCAAACGAGCCCATATATATATATATATATTTATAGTATTCAAAAGCACTGAGACGTAGGCAATTAAAGTTAAATTACTCTTTAATCTCCTGAACGTCTAGGAGCGATCTTCTGTATGCGCGAAAGACTACGAAACGTATGATTGGATTAACACTCTAATTGTTGTTGTATAATTAAGATGAAAGGGCTGGCGTAGCATAAGAGCCGCCCTAATCAGATGGCTTAGGATCCGTCAATCAGTGTCCTACTCGTGGACCGACCACCGACAGTTTCTTTCAAGTTTCAATCAAACGGTCACCATTGTGAGTTCCCCTTATCCTAGAAACACAAATCACAGTCAATAGCTAAAATGTGTTGCGTTGCGTAAGCTCTACTGGAACCATATCTTCTGTCTTTCAACGCGACAATAATCAATAGCTGAGTCACTACGGCAGAAACACAATCCAAACGTATAACCGTGAAATTAGCGCCACGTGTCCTCGAACTGCCTCGCAGCCGCAGGCACGTTAAAGAAAAGCCAGTGGTGGGGCTACAACTCTGGTCGGGTGACCCTGCTTTCCCCTAACGGACGAAGCTTCGCGTGGAAGGCAATCATGGTCGTGGTGGGACCCTTGAATTGGGGTTTCTTCGGATGGGGGTCCACTGCTGTTTGTCTGTGTGCAGTTTGAAATCTGACTGGGCAATTAAAGATGCTAATTGCTTAAGCGAGAAAAAGAACAAAACAGGGGATAAAAACAGAAAAGTGAATTCTTCAGGAAATGACATGGGCATCTAAATGGGCTGAAAAGTGGGCAGGGCAGGCCAGTCCAAAATAGGTTTGGACTTTCTTGTAGGCCTTGACCCATCATTGGGTAACCTTATTCTCCCGGGCCAGATAAAAACCGGATCTTACCCGCCCAGTATGAGCAGGTTTCGGCTCACGCCCATAGGCCTATTGTTGTGCTGCTCCGGCTATCGAGAATGTTAAAACCCTTGAAAACCTCTCTTTAATTCAACTGTATTTCGACAGCTTCTTCTTTTAGTCATTTCTGTAACTTATTCAGCTTCGTTCATAAAAGAAGCCATGAATCGATCAAAGGCAGTACTGTCATCTCTCAGACTCGCCAACTCGCTTCTTTCGATTCGGTCTTCTTCAACTCGGCCACTATTTACACGGGTGACTCATTTCTTTCACATCTCTTCATTCACTGCCTCCAATCAATCTCACACTTCACAATTTCATATCAACACATGCCAAAAGATATTCTTTTCGACAAGTCCGAACTCTAGTTTAGAGCTTATATTAGCTTGTGATTGGTCTGACGAGTTAGAGAACAAGTTAGAAGAATTGAGCCCCAAACTGACCCACGAAAGTGTTGTCTATGTTCTGAGGAAGCTCGATAACGACCCAGAAAAGGCTTCAGCTTTTTTCAATTGGGTCTGTGATAAAAAGCAATTTAGACCCAGTTCCACGGTGTACAGCTTGATGCTTAGAAATTTAGTCAACAAAGATTCGTTGAAGCAGTTTTGGGTTACTCTTAGGAGGATGAAAGAAGATCATTGTTATATTGAAGAGGAAACGTATTTGTCAATTTTAGGGGTTTTAAAGAAGGCCAAGAAGGCTAGTGATTTAGCCGCTTTGAACCAATTTCATGATGGAATGGTTAAAGAGATTGCCATGGATAATGTTGCAAAGACTCTGGTTGATGTTGTTCTGGGGTCAGACTGGGATGACAAGATTGGAAAAAAATTAGAGGATATGAAAATTGAGCTATCGGATAATTTTGTTTTAACAGTTTTGAAGGAGCTTCGAATTTACCCTGTAAAAGCTTTGGGGTTTTTCCGTTGGGTTGGTGAGCATTCGGGATACAAACACAATACCATAACGTATAATGGTATCTTGAGGGTTCTTGCTCGGCATGAGTCAGTACGGGACTTTTGGAATGTTGTTGAGGAAATGAAGAAGGAGGGGTATGAGATGGACATTGATACCTACATAAAAATTTCAAGACAGTTTCAAAAGTTTAGGATTATGGAGGATGCAGTGAAGCTTTTTGAGTTTATGATGGATGGCCCATATAAGCCTTCGGTTCAGGATTGTAGCTTGCTTTTACGGAGCATTTCATCAATTAATAACCCAGATTTGGGTTTGGTCTTTAGAGTTGCAAATAAGTACGAGTCATTGGGGAACTCCCTTTCTAAGTCTGTTTATGATGGGATTCATAGGGCACTGACAAAATTGGGAAGGTTTGATGAAGCTGAGAAGATGATGAAGGCCATGAAAAATGCTGGATTTGAGCCTGATAACATCACATACAGCCAAGTCATCTTTGGCCTTTGCAAAGCTGGAAGATTTGAAGATGCCTGCAATGTGCTGGATGAAATGGAAGAAAATGGATGTATTCCTGATATCAAGACTTGGACCATTTTGATTCAAGGGCATTGTGCTGCTAACGAAGTTGACAGGGCATTATTGTGTTTTGCGAAGATGATGGAAAAGAACTATGATGCCGACGCTGATCTTCTGGATGTCTTGATTAATGGTTTCCTTAGTCAAAAGAGAGTAAACGGCGCATATAAATTGCTTGTGGAGATGATAGAGAAGGTTCATTTAAGACCTTGGCAAGCTACATTTAAAACTCTCATTGAAAAGCTTTTGGGAGCAAGGAGACTGGAAGAAGCAATGAACCTTCTACGATTAATGAAAAAACAAAACTACCCACCTTTTCCTGAGCCTTTTGTGCAGTATATTTCAAAGTTTGGAACCGCGGAGGATGCTTCAGAATTCTTGAAGGCATTGAGTGTGAAGGAATATCCATCTTCTGCAGCTTATCTTCAAGTTTTTGAATCTTTCTTCAATGAAGGTAGACATTATGAGGCCAAAGATCTGTTGTACAAGTGCCCTCATCATATCCGCCAGGATTCCAAAATCTCTCTACTTTTTGGTTCTGCAAAGAGCAACAAAGTTACCATTCCTTCCAGAAAGGAATCAACTAGTTTTTAAATCTCTATGCTACTAAAGTGTACCTTATTTTCCAGTTACCATGGCACCTCCTTTTTAAATATTGCGTTCCTCCCTTAATTGAAGCTGTTTTGGGAAGATTGTCGCCTAATTTGATTTTGATTAATTTCTAAGCTTTGCTGAGTCCCATTTAGTTGTTGTGGAAAGCTTAGATCCCATTTAATTGTTATGGCCAATATGATATCGTTTGAATACTTTTTGCAGTGGTTCGGTCTCATGTAAAACAATCACAGTGCAATTACACTTTAGGGCTTTTTCCATCGATGGTACTTATTTTGAACATCCTTATTTTAGAAGGCAGATGTGAATTTACCGATTCACTCTGTTGCTAAATATTATGAGTGATTATCTCCAAGCTTCTCTACTTTATAAGCGTGCACTTTGGGTTGTAAACACTAACCGCTCAGTGGAGTTTCTATTGTTGGAGAAAAATTTGATGGATCTTGGGTGATGATATAAGGCTTCCCTAAATTTGCAAAAATAGCCTCTCGCCTCTGTTACCATCTCGTGTTGTTCCCTTGTAACCAGCAATTAGAATAAAGAGGATGCGGACATCAATCGCATGAAGTGACAACAAAACGTTGAAGCCTTTCCTATATTTTTTACATTAAGCATTAAAACATTTTTTTACAGAAATAACCTTAAATTCAGTCAGGTAGCTCAGAACGCTCTTTTCTAGCTGTATCTATCACAGTAAGCAAGAACTTGCTAGGATCGCAACCGTAAGGGTTAGCAAGAGCTGCATGTGCCAAGAATGGAAGTTTTCTTAATGATCTTCCGCTCAACCCCTGTAGAGGTAAACATACAAATTGCAACTAATAAACGTAAAATCACTTCTTTATTCATTTTAAACTTCAGACGAAAGCACGTAGTAAGTGAAACATTTTGTTTCTGACCTCGCATGCCTCTGCAGCTTCGAGCAATTGTTTATAGAAGTGCTGTGATCTGTCAGCCTCTTGAATATCAGGATTACTGAGTTTCTCTTTCAAAATAGAAAAATTTGGAAGCATGCTCTGATCATAATCCTGAACAAATTCCAATGTTCTTTAATAATTCCATGAATTAAGCCATTCAATGATTGCACTGTCATTCAGCAGTATCAAGGCTTCAAAAACATGGTTTTGTGCGAAAATATTAGAAATATTGACCTGGAAATTTGATATGATTCCTGTTCGTATGAGTTCCTGCAAGCACGACCTTAAAATTTCGTATCTTGCTTGAAGTGTTGGAGGACCAACATACGCTTTGATATCAGCACGATCAACAAATGCAATATCTGAAACCCAAAAATTATTAAATCAGTAGACTAACAAAGTGGAAATTTTCAAAAAGAAAATGAAGAAACACAGTAACAGCATCTAAGTACATCAAGGGAAGCATTGAAAAGGACAAAATATCCAAGAAACCACTTGTATTGTGACAATGACCAGCAGCCACTACATAAGATAGAAGAGCAACAATGGGGAGGGAGGACAAAAAGCGGTTCATGTTAGTGTGCGATGCTTTTAGAAGTTAAATTCTTTTTTTTTTCTGGATTAGATTATAGGCTTACCAATGGCGGCAGTTATATTCGATGTAGTCAAAATTATCACATTCGGCGATGATTTCAGTTTGTCCATCTGAGTTAGTAGAGCATTGACAACCTGAGATGCATTTTCCAAGGTGCATGTTATAGGAAGAAGTCGTGATAAAGTCGGGGAGGGAGAAACAGTGTAATACCCGAATAGAATCTGAAGGTTCTGAACCAGACAAAGCAGCCTTTCTAGCAGCAGCAAGACTTTCAACTTCATCTGAGTATCACCATTTTCATATAGATATAAGCTAAAACAAAGGTAATAGTTTTATTTTTTAAAAAAGAAAGAAAAATCCATTGTAATAAAATCTCACCAATCAAAACAAATACCAGATTGTTTTCTTCCTCTACCATTTCTTGAATTTTTTGAAAAAGCTTGGCAACCTACAATTAATACAATCCTCAGTGAAAACCGATTGCCACATGCACCAAAATCTAAAGTCAAGATCAGCTTTTGCTGCTACACACTTCTACAATATTTAAAAAGAAATAAGAATTCATTCAAAGTAAAACAAAATTAAAGTTCAGCATGGCAGACATCAAATATGACTTGCACGTCACTACAGAGAAAACAAGAAGACTTTGAAGTCTCTACTCAGCAGCAGAAACTTTACTTGGTCTGTTATAAGATGACGACCAATATTTTTCATAACTGAATGGGTAATGGAAGAAAGCTGTTCAGCCAAAAATAAGAACACCAAAAACAACTTTGACCTATTTTATTCTGTCCCTATTTTGTTCCTTTCAACTAAATTAAGTGATGCTTGTCAGTTTCCAGGTGGACAAACCAGTAACAATTGAAATGCCAATACATTAAACTAAAGTTGATAGAAAAGAGTAAGTCTAGATTGAACCAGAACCCAAATTATATATATATATGACGACTACATACCAACTTCCCACTTTCAGAGAACCATTTACTAAATAAAGAGTGTGCGTTAACTTCAACCAACTGGCACTGAGGATATCTGATTTCAGAAGGGTAAGCCAGGAAACGTAATCAGTCTACAGTAAAGATATTGGCAGCATTAAATATAGTCCAACAGAAAAAAAAAAAAAAAAAAAAAGGTTCATGCGAAACATCAACACCTGGAGCTGAATCGAATAGACAGTTTTTGAGCCAATGCTTTACATAATGACGTTTTCCCAGTTCCTGGAGGTCCATGTAACAGGACAATGCTGCAAAATAAAATAAAAAGTTAGAAAAATACAGTTACATTTCTTGCAGCTTTCCTGTGATAATTAACCACAATCTCCACATGATATCTACCCAGATTTTGAATTTGGTAAAATGCAAAAGAAGTGAGCATTTACAGCGTACTATTCTGGTATAGCAACCAGATTTCAGTGAAGCTCATTTCATAAAAAATAACGAAAACTTATTCCAGCTTACTTTTACATATGAATGAGATCAAACAGATGTCCCTTACCGGTTCCATGACACGAGGAAAGGATTAACACCCTTCTCAGCGAACATCAATGCACTTGCTGCATAGTGCAATAACCTTTGCTTGAGACCAGATTCATAAATCAGGCTGGAAGAAAAAATTATTATGTTACTACATCAATGAATAACCTATGAAGAAAATAAGCAACAGAAATACCTTTCCCACATGCCATCAAATTCCTTGGCAGGAAGAATCCATTCATTAAAGCTAGACAGCTGGCCATCCCCACTAAGTTCCTCACAGGGTCCTTCCTCACTAAGCTGACAAAGCAACACAACTACGTTTAAGTTTGAATGAAACAATAAGACAGAACAAATCAAGGGCAGAACATCTTTACTGATAAACCAGAAATCTATCCATGTGTAAAGTGAACCAGAACGATAAAAGGATTGCATTAACATCTCAAATAACTCTTTTCTCTTGAAATTTAAAGATATATGTTACATGTGAAATTACCTGAAAGACTTGAACTACAGGCTTGACTTGCCAGAACAAAAGAATATCATGGTTCTTTACCCATTCATCTACAATACCAACAAATTCATACATTTCAGAATCATGAATCGGAAACCACTTCACTGCTAATAAATATTCATTTAAATTATCTGAACCCCAAAAAAAAAAAAGTTTCTTTACTTTATATTCTAAATAAACAAAGAAAGCAGACCTGTATCACAAACACAGATTCTTTGTACATTTTCGACAAGAAACGGATCATCAATAGGGATGGGGATCGGCCCATCTACATAGCTTAAACTTCTCTTTTCAAGCATTCTAAACACAAAACAAACTTTTGAGTCATTCTATATCACATAAAATTGAAATACTAAAGTATCAAGAAATCAAACTGTCAAGACACAAAATCTCGGAGAAATATACGAAAAATAATAACTAAATTCTTCACCTTTCAACAGCTAACCTAACATCGTCTATTCGAGCTGTGCTTGAGAGCGTTAAACAAACTTCAACTGAAAAAATAGATAAACTTTCTAAAACAAAAGCGCACGTTTTGAATCGACGCTAAAATTAAAAAGTTAATAATAATTAGATGTTCAAATACCGGATACGAGAAATTTTTCTTCGGCGAGAAGAGGCAGGGGAGGGCCGGCGACGCCTTTTTGCTCGGGGATGCCGTCTTGGTCAGAGATCTCGGCTTCTGTGGAGTTATGTACGGTGATTTCCATGGGAGTACTCATTTTGGTGAGCGTAACCGGGATTAGGGATTACAATGTGAACGGCTTCACAGAGGATTGGATACTGTGTCAAACCCTAGGCCTAGGGACATAAAATTTGGGTTTTTTTTTTTCAATTTTAAATCGGGCGGGAAAGGGTGTGCCTATTTGAACTTATTTCTTTTCGTAAAGGCTTATTTTGAACCTCAACCAATAATGAACGGACACGTATAATAAAGAGCGTACTTTACATTTAATTAAAAAAAATCCAAAATTTTCATAAGCCTAAAGCTATTTGCATAAAAAAAAAAAAGTAGAGTTTGAATACTCTATTATTTTATTTTTATACAGTGATTTAATAAGGTTCTGTTTGTAATTGAGGATGAAACTCAATAATTTCTTTATTTTATAATTTGTGATAAAAGTAATATTTAATAAATTTTGTAAAAACAACTTATTTTATAATTTTCTCTATTTTGACAGTAATTTTTAAAAGTAAGTGGATGATTACTTTTTATAAGTAGTTTATTAGATAAAAAAGTAAGTGGAAGATCATTTTTTATAAGCAGCTTATTAGATAAGTTATCATACTTTTTTAAAATTTCTATTATAACCTTAATATTTAAAAAATAATAATTTGTCTTATTATTCTATATACCTTGATATATAAGCCATTAAATATCATATTACCATTTATCACCACAATCAAATTACTGTCACAACTATTGTTTTTTTTTTCGGTATCAAAGTTTTTATATAATAAGTTCATATTTTTTATTATTGTTTTTTCTTTTTGGTATCAAAGTTTTTATATAATAAGTTCATATTTTTTATATTTTACTTGTATTTTCTATTATAAGATTAAAAAAGACTTGCTTGCAATTATGTAAATTCTTTTTGAACTATGAACAATTTCACATGAAAATTAACCGTGACTTCTAAAATCAATTTCATAATCATGACTTTTAATATTCAATCTATCTATATTTTTTCTATAATCAAGGTGTTTATTGCAATAAGCTTAATGTGGATGTAATGCATATTACTTTTTTATTTTATCTATATTGTGTATTAATATGAACTTTTATCATATTTTATGTAACAAATTATTGATTTTTTTTTTACTTTATGTAATTTTACACGTTTTAAAAAGAAAAAATGCATGTCTACAATTATTAAACACAATCCAAAAAAAAAAGGTAATTTAAACTTATCTTTATTTCGGTCATTAATTTATAAAAAACAAATTTGTAATAAAATTTAGCAAACACATATACACTACTTTTTAAACTCACAACAATCGAAACAATACAATTTACCATACACCTAGTTGCTTTTTTAATTAGATGCTTATTGCATCTGTACAGCAGAAGCAACTTATATAATCAGCAATCGCAATCCCAAATTAGCCCTAAATATTAAAAAAAAAAAACTCTTTACAATGCCAAAAAAAAATCCTCAATTAAACCTTTTTAATTAATTATATTTAATTACTCTATACATGTAAAATTATAACTCACTCAAAAAACAACTTTGACCACCCATTTCTTGCATGAAATTTTTATTTCTTTAGAAAATCAAGTATCAAAATATTATAAAAGAAAATGAATCATCTCATTTTCTATGTTCATTGTTCTTCTTTTTACTAAGTTTATTACTACTTAATTATTAGTTTCTTACTTTGTTTTTTTTTTTTTTTGGTTTCTTTCACAGGATACTAATTTTAATTTTCAACTATTTTTATTTTTGAGATAGGAACTGAATTGCATTAGAACCCTAATAATGAAAGGAAACAAGCCAAATATTTGGCATGGAGTCTTTTCACCCAAACCAGAAATTCAAACAGGTGCGCCAAGAGCATGATTACAATTTACAAGAAGGAGGAATATGTCGAATTTACAAGGTATGACGAGCCAAAATTAGTCATCTACGTATTTTACGGTTTGGTGATAAGAAAATAATTTGGTCATTTATATTATTTGTTTTTTTGGGTGAAATAATCAAATTTGGTCATTGATTAATTGTCAAAACCTTTTATTGATTTGTATATTTTAAAGATAATGCGAACTTATTATAATTATTTTCTGAAATTTAAACGGATTTATAAAAATAATAGGGTGGAAATATCTCCATCCTTAAAAAAAAAGGATAAAATACATTAGAAAGATATAGTTTTATAGTTATTTCCATGACCGGTTTGTGACCATGATATTTATCCACAGTTAAATGATCGAGTTTTTCTAATTTTAACTACTTATTCTTTTTTTTTTATAAATAAAATCACTTTTTCACAAAGCATTACAAATACTTCTTTAAATCCATTTTAATTAAACATCATAAAAAATTTAAAAACTTTCAATAATAATATAGAATTTCTTTATAAATAAAATTATCTCATCCAACATATTAACAATTTATAAAAAATAGAAAATACAATTTGTCCATCCAGCGAAATTTATTTCCTACGTAACCAAAACCGACTATGCAAACTGAAAAAGGACAAAAGGTGATTTATTTGTTGCTATGAATAAATACTAAATTTATGTTTGAAATGGATGATTGGATTGCATTAATTTTTAAGGTCAAATTGAATTAGATTATATTGAATTAGACTGAATTATAAATAGTATTATCTTTTGTTTGGTATAATATCAAATAGGACTATTTTTATTTAATTTAATAATAAATAATATAATATTTTTACATTATATTGATAATTAGTAATTTTAATATTTAATATTACAGAGAAGAAATAATTGATTGTTTTTATGTTTAACATTTGATATTGGTTTAAATAAATTTTGATACTTAATCTTAAACTAAATATAATTTAAACATAAATTTTTGAATAGAATTTTTGATATTCTATATAATATAAAATTGTAGGTTAAAAAATTATGAAATTAACTTCTATGTTTAATTGATGTTAAATATTAAGTTAGATGAAAAGAAAAGAGTGACAAAAGGGGATGGTAACACAAACTTTTCGTTTAATCTTATCCCATCTAAACTCATATAAAAATAAAGATTAATAAACCTATTAGTACTAGACTAAATTTTATTACATTCTATTAGTCCATACAACCAAACATACTTTAGATTAGATTATTTGATTACTCTCAAAGTCTAATCCAATCTCACAATTTATTCAAGCTCCCAAACATAGCCTAAACTAATAGATAATATCTTCTAAAAAAAATTATATATATATATATAGCTATTGGCTAATTATAAATCAATTGTTAGTTTTCAAAATGCAACTCCATTGAAGATAAATATACATACACTTGTTCTGAAGGCTTAACTCAAGTGGTAAGAGCATTGCCTTATTAGGACCAAAGTCCTAAGTTTGAGTCTCGTTAAAGAAGAATGAAGTGAAATTCAACAAACTTCTGTTTTTTGGAAAAAAAAAAGAATAGTAATAATGAAAATAATGTATACACTTCAAATATAATAAATTTTAGTTAATTCGAGACAAGTGGCTTAAAATTTAATTATTAAAGAAAGCAATACAATTCAATTAATAATTACAACTTCCTCTTTATTATAAACTCCAAATAATTGGTTACACCGCCAATTTTTTTTGTTTGTTACAAACCCAACTTATAAGTGTAATATGATATATGAGATGCAATAAAATTGAAATTTGGGATCAATAACTATTTTCTTGAGGGTATGATTGACCATTTGAGGTTTTCAATATTTAATCCGTCGTCAGGCTATTATATATAGCACTAGTAAATGAGCAATAGGAGAAAATATAGTAAAATTAAAGGTTAATTCTTTCCTACATCCATTAAAAGCATTTAATTAATTATTTACATAGAGTACTAACTAAAGCTATATTACTAACTTTTTATATTTCTAGCAGTAATATTAAGAGCTCTTTTCTTTTGAAAGACTTAAAAATAATTTTAAAAAGTTAAAAATTAATTTTAGTGTTTGAGAAGTTTTTTTTTTTAAAATTACTTTCGACAAAATCATTTCATCGTACAACAGATTTTGAAAAATAAGGGAGGAGTATCTTTTTAAACTTTAATTTTGAGAATTGATTTTATACTTTATATAATTTCACGTATATCCTCACATATATTATAAAAATCAAATCCTTGTTCAATTAGGAAATAAAATTATTAAAATTAAAGAGATTATTATTACCAATTATATTGAGATAACAAAATAAAAAACATTACCAATTATATAGACACAACAAAATAAAAAAATAATTTTAATTATCAATTATTATATACACACAATAAAAAAAATTAGACATACATGTACATAAATGTATTAATAAATTATATTATAATATTTTGTCCATTTTAGTCCATTATATTTTTATAGTAGTTGAATAATAAGATTTAACAAAACACATCCTACTGTTTTAAAATTATTAACATTTTTAAAAATAAATTAACAAATTTATTATTTTTTTATAATTAATTATTTACATAGTACAACTCACGACATTTATTTTAAAACCTACAATATTATCCAAATGGGATTAAAAAAATCCTCCAGAATTCAACAGATTAATTATGTGCCAAAGTAGCTAGGATCATTGCGGTCCACAAAAATAATATAGAATTGGAAAGTTTGAGATAAGAAACAAAAATTTCTTCATCATATATACACTAGATCAATCCATACAGTCATTAAAAACACCATCATGTGAGGATGCAATTTGCCTAAGATAACAACATGAACAAGCATGGCCCCAGCAGGAACAGGACTGTCCTGGAGAAAAAGACCACACCATGAAGAAAAAGCTAGAGCTTGAAGATGACGACCATGAACTTGAAATCCTCAAGGCCGTGGCACAAGCCTGGTACGGCCATTCCGGCGGATCTAGGCCAACCAACGAGTTCGATGCGCACAGGAGAAATTTCAAGAGCCAGCCTTCAAGATTCAGACTAGAAGCAATGAACAAGTCTTCATCATCAGCTAATAAGGAAACTGGTATCAGTAGTGCAAATTGGGATTTCGGGCAATCGCTATGGGACTCCTACGAGCTTGTGACCGTGTCCAAAAAGTTAGAGGCAGGTTTATCATTGGATAATCCATTTTCCGGGTTAGATGATACTGTTCCTGTACACAGGCGGCGAAGAGAGAGTAAGAAGAATAGCCTTAGAAATTTGTTTAATCGTTTCTCTTCAAGGAGATTTCATGAGGGTCATCAAGTTCCTCGGGACGGTGACACTCAATTTTGATTAATTAGTGCCGCCTTTATTAGAAAAATAATTAATATTAATCTGTGCGTTTTCTGGTTCATTATGACAACAACTAGTAGAAATGTTAGCTGTATTCTTTTAACTTCAGTTGCCCAGAAATTTTTCTCTTTTATTCTTTAGGATTGATGATATATATGGTTGCATGCATCTAGTTCTTTTATGTTTTGTCAATTCACTCAATATCGGTTATATATTAACGGGAACATTCGCACTAGCTATTTATATGCAAAATAGAACAATTCGCACTCCTCATTTATACAAAAATATTTTTTACATATACAAAAAAATATGCAAAATGCATCCAAACAAGGATGTATGCCATCCAAGCAAACACAAACAACATTCGCACTAGCTATTTATATGTGCTAACAACACATCAAAGGCAGGCCATTTATTTAATTAGGACTAGAACTTATTGTACTGCTGGTAACGCTAAAAAAAGGGTGCTTTTGTCTCTGCCAGTCAGTCAACTGTGACCAACATGCGTGCTTGAAAGAAGCCTAAGACGACAATTTGAAGGTGTTCCATTTGCTGAGTTCAAAGCCCTTGTGCTTCCTCTTGATGAAGCCAGCAGCCAGAGTGTCGATGCTCTCTTCACGACCCTCACGGTTCTGAATATCTTCCTCGGTCTGCCGCTCCACAACTCCAACAGGTTCAGTCACCCGAACCTTCTTTTGAACCTTTGGGGAAGAAGGCTTCTGCTGGTGCTGTACTTGATCTTCACGCCGACTGCTTTCTTGATTTGGACCTCCATAAGCATAATTATTGTTAAAGGCCTTGTACACGTTAGGGTAGCGAGGGGGTTCATTGACAACGCTAGTTTGGGGATAGTAATCATCGGACGTAGTGCTCCAATCAGACTGCTGCCGCTGCTGCTTGGGAGCTAAGTCATAGCTCCAGTACTGCATTTTATTTAGCTCGATCCCTTCTCAACGGCGAGCAATAATTAAAGCAGTAATGGCAGCCGCAATATATAGACCCATATAAGTTCTCCTTTATTCTTAGACCATAGTGGGTGAATCTGATTCTTTTATTTTATCCTTGGTCATCGTCAAACAGGAATTGATCAGCCATAAATGAAATATGCGCGGTATAAGATATGATGCTTTATACGAAGGAAGAAGAGTGACAACCATGATGGATCTTGGAATAATTAATGGTTTATCGAAATTAACTTTGTTACTTAGGGGCTTAATGATAAGATGAAGATGTAAATTGCAGTAGCTTGAGGCATATAATTACTGGGAGAAAGCGAATTTGATCACACTAGCTGTCAAAATTAATGATTCTTAAAAAAGATTACTTGGTGATTCCTTTGGGATTACTCTGCCTGCTGATACTTATATGCTTGATGCTTTATATATATATATATATATAAAAAAAGCTAAGCGCAGAAGAAGATAAGGGAAAAAAGAAGAAGAGAGTGGATGGGTAGAGCCGTAGAGAGAAAGAAAATAAATTTATCTCATTTTGTTCTCTATTTTTCTATTTACGTTAAGAACAACTCTATAAAAAATGTATGGTTGTAAATGAGATACCATTTCACGTGAAACAACATCCGGTGCTATATATGCATCTTTGGTATCTGATACTAACATTAATTATCTAAAATTTATGGATAAGAGAATGATCAATTTATTTTTTATTAATCAAGTGCTAACTTTCTAAAAAAGTAACACTTTCTCACTTTCTATTAAGAGATTTTAAGTTAAAATATGAGAAAACTTTTGATTCTCTTATAACTTTTTTTTTTTACCTATTTATTGTTTGTCATGTATGTACATATATTATCCTAATTAATTGGAACATATACATTATTAAAAAATAAAAAAGTGCTCCGAGAATATCAAAGATATTTTTATTCAATTGACTACTATTCTTCTTGTGCCAAATTACCGATCCCAGATCATTATTTTCATAAACCAACACAAACAAGATGGCCTTGACGCTACATTTTCCCGCCAAAACAGTGACTACCATCACCCAGTTCCCAGAGAACCCTAAAACCCTAATCGTGCAACAATGCAAGACCACCAAAGACTTGAACCAAGTCCACGCCCACCTAATCAAATCACGCTTCCATCTCAACCCAACCATATCAGAGAACTTGCTCGAAGCCGCTGCCATACTCATTCCCGCCGCCACCATGGACTATGCTCTCTCAATCTTCCACAAAATCAACGAACCCGATTCATCAGCATATAATATAATGATCAGAGCCTTCACTCTGAAGCAGTCTCCTCAAGAAGCCGTGATGTTGTACAAAACAATGCTTGAAAACTCGCTAGAGCCGGATCGTTTCACTTTTGCTTGTACATTAAAAGCTTGCTCCAGAATAAGAGCATTGGAAGAAGGTGAACAAATTCATGCCCAGATACTGAAATCTGGGTTTGGGTGTAGACAGTTAGTAACAAACACTTTGATACATTTGTACGCTATTTGTGGGAGAATTGATATTGCACGTAAGATGTTCGACAGAATGTCTAACAGGGATGTCTTTTCATGGAATTCAATGTTTTCGGGGTATGTTAAAACTGAATGCTGGAGGGAAATTGTTGACTTATTTAATGAAATGCGAGATTTGGGTGTCAAATTTGATGAGGTTACCTTGATCAATGTTCTGATGGCATGTGGAAGACTGGCTGATATTGAGTTAGGTGGGTGGATAAGTGAGTATATGGAGGAAAAAGAGCTCAATGGGAACGTTAAGTTAATGACAGCAGTTGTTGATATGTATGCAAAGTGTGGCCATGTTGACAAGGCAAGGAGATTGTTCGAACAGATGAATATAAAAGATGTAGTTGCATGGAGTGCCATGATTTCAGGTTATAGCCAAGCAAGGCGGTGTAAGGAGGCGCTTGGTGTTTTTCATGATATGCAAATGGCAAATGTGGTGCCTAATGAGGTCACTATGGTCAGTGTACTTTCTTGTTGTGCTGTCCTTGGAGCCCTAGAAACTGGTAAATGGGTTCACTTGTATGTAAAGAAGAAGAGGATGGAGCTTACTATTACGCTCGGAACTGCACTTATGGATTTTTATGCCAAGTGTGGGCTGATAGAGAATGCAGTTGAAGTGTTTAAGAAGATGCCTTTGAAGAATGTGTTCTTTTGGACTGTGTTAATTCAATGCCTTGCCAGTAACGGACAAGGAGAAAGGGCTCTTGAAACTTATTACATTATGCGGGAAAAGAATATTGAACCAAATGATGTTACTTTCATAGCTGTTCTTTCTGCTTGTAGTCACGTGGGAATGGTTGATGAAGGTCGAGAACTTTTTGTCAGTATGAGCAGAGATTTTGACCTTGAACCAAGGATGGAACACTATGGTTGCATGGTGGACATTCTTGGTCGAGCTGGGTTGATTGAAGAGGCATATCAGTTCATAAAGAATATGCCCATCCCACCCAATCCTGTCATATGGAGAACATTGTTGGCTGCATGCAGAGCTCATAAGAACGTTGAAGTTGGGGAAGAATCATTAAAAAACCTAGTTACGTTGGAACCCATGCATAGTGGAGATTATTTTCTTCTATCAGATATTTATGCATCAGCGGGAAGATGTGAGGATGCCTTGAGGGTTATGAATCAGATGAGAGAGCAGGGAATCAAAAAGACTCCTGGCTGCAGTTTGATAGAACTGGATGGAGAAATATATGAATTCCTCGCTGAAGACAATATGTGTCCACATTTTAAGGAGGTTTACGATGCAACTGAAAACATGATGAAAAGGATCAAATCAGCTGGCTATGTGCCCAACACAGCAGATGCAAGACTAGATGCTGAGGAAGATGATAAAGAAGCTTCAGTAGCTCACCACAGTGAGAAGTTAGCTATTGCTTTTGGTCTTATCAGAGCGTCTCCTGGAACTACAATCAGAATTTCAAAGAATCTTAGAGTTTGCACAGATTGCCACAATGCAACAAAGATTATATCAAAGGTTTTCAATAGAGAAATTGTAGTAAGAGATCGGACTCGCTTTCATCACTTTAAAGAGGGGTCTTGTTCCTGTAATGACTACTGGTAAACCCCATATTTAGTTACATTACTAAAATGCAAAACATGCATTCATTACCCTAAATGATAAGGCTTGAAATTAGATTATTTTTGTACACACAGCAGAATGTATGTTCATGATCTCCGATGTAGACACATTTTTCGGATATTTATCATGGAAGTAGAAAGTAAGAACTATTCTAAACTATAAATGCTAGTTATGTTGTAAGTGAAATCTTTGTCAATTAGTTTTCACTTTTATGAAGTTGATTGTATCTTCCGAGTTCGGTGATGAACTACCCGTAACCCTTGTATGGAGAATTGGTGATATCTATGTATTTTTTCAGTTACTTGAGATTCACATAGAGATACTCAAGGGATTATCAGATTTTTGAGACCCAAACAAGGAATTTTCAGTAAATTTCCTGTGTCCCCCCGACTCCTGAACATCTTAGGCACCACTCCAAAATAAATTCACGCTCCAGTAAAGTACATCACATGCAGTCCAACTAATCAGATAATCAACCATGATCATCCAACCGGCCGACCTCTTTCGCCCAAGCAATTTCTATTGTCTGTAAGGTGTACCATTTGTCAGATGATTATGATCTGCCAAAGCAGAGGCATGAACCAGGTGCATTCCCATGTTACATTCATTTCTTCTTGCAAGTTTCTGACGAAGAATTGAAATCGAATTTCCTTCAATTTACAGGTTACAATCAGACACCAGAACTAAGGGCAGCTCCAAACTTTCAGTTCACGAGAAAGCTAAGATTCAAAACTATAATCCTAAGAAGTGAGAAAATTAATCACCATCAGATAGATATAATAAAGAGTTATTATCTTGCTCAGCTTCAACTAAAATGTAAGGTGTCAATCTAAGGCGTTATCAAAATGTGTTCCATGAACTAGAGTCAAGCAATCTTTGCTTGTTTAAGACGATTGCAAAGCTCGTCATCTTTTTTATGACTACAGGGTTAATAACACAGGTTGAAGCAGAAAAACAAACTTTTTGGCTTGTCTCCCATCTTTGCTTTAGGAGTTTCCCCAATGTCATCACGCACTGTCATCAATGAGCTTGTACCCGGAGATTCGGGGGGTAAGATGGTGTTCTCAGAGTTGAAAATTCGATGAGGAATCATAGGTTCAGGTGGAGCAATTGCAGAAAGATAATTAAGGAGCATTTGGATTATTTGAGTGAAATTAGGGCGAGCATTTGGGTCCTCCTTCCAGCATGAAGTTAGAATGATGGACAATTCTTCAGGTACGTTTTCTGCACTAGGCCTCACATTCTGAAATGGTGGTAAAATACAATATGCCATCAATTAAATTAGCAGTACAAAGAAAGCAGGTGACAACAGCTACTGTGTATGAACAAAGTATGAATAAGAGACTATTACTTTGAAAGCAGCAGCATAAGCTGCCTGGAGATTTGACATTCCTTCAAATGGCAATTTGTTATGCAATAGCTCCCATAACACAATTGCAAAGCTATAGGAATCTACCTTATGGTTGTAATGCTTCTTCTCTCCCTGCCTTAATGTAACAGTACTGTATAACTGACACCAAACAGCAACACAATTATGCATCACATAAATTGTGTCATACATGGTGAGAACAAGAGAGAAAGAAGTTTATATAGGAAGAGAACAAGAACCTCGGGTGCCATCCAACGGTATGTCCCAGTTTCAGCAGTCATCATCTCAGTTAATGACTCCTCTCTTGCTAAGCCAAAATCTGCCAGTTTAATTGTTTTGTGGTCTTCTGTCAAGAGCAAGTTTTCTGCGCCCAAAAAGAAAAAAAAAGAAAGAAGATAATAAATTTAAAACTGTAATAATCCTTACAAGTAACGATCCCAATAAACTGATAGAAAGTAGCTTTCTTGTCCTCTTTCAGTTCAACATTAATGTCTATTTAAATGATTTTACCTTCTGAGTAACTGATCTACTCCCCCATTAAAGTTTTGTCTGCTCAATAGATACAAACGGTAACGCTATGATTTCATTCATCTAAGAGAGAGCTTCTCTATTATCTGAATGTGCATCTCATATCTTCTCCTAATCATTAGTTTCCACTGAACATAATATTCACATCTACTCCTATAAGACATCACAAGTGATCATAACTAATGATTTCATGCTTGAATGAACGGTCAGCTATTGAACCAATAACTAACTAATGAAATCTGTTAATTTTTTCAATACCCAATAACCACTTGAGAAGTCTTACAAATGCTTATGCGAGCCGCTAGTTGGAACAGAGATGTGCAAGTAATTTAATGTGACTTGAAGTACAATACTTTGAAAACTTAACTCTATAAAGTCAACTGCCAGCACATATGCTTGTAATAATGGAGATAATCTGTTACATATGATATTATACTAAGAATATGAATATCTCAAACCTGTAGCTCCAAAGATGAGACATGTGGGATTGGTACAAGATTCCCACAACTAAAGATCTCCATGTAGCAAAGACCGTGCACCTTGTATAATATAAGTCATCTACCAATATTTTAATCCTTATCTATACCTTAAA